>NW_019524132.1:3112-21620 GCF_002814215.2 Seriola lalandi dorsalis
TGCTGAAGTCTTCCCTGCTCCTCTCCTCCCACACAGAACCAGGTTTAAAGCTGGTTTCATGTGTTCAGACTTTGGTGTCATGGTTAAACCTGGATCCTCATCCTCAAACACATCACAGCTCAAATGATCTCCATTGTTTTCCTTTGCAGTTTGACCCAAGCGTGTTAACAGCTCAAAGCCCTAAAACATTAACAGTGTAAGTTCTGTATGTAGCACTTTATTGTCTTGTATCCTACTGCAGCTGCTTCTATTATCCTGTGTATATTCTTATTTGTTCTCATGTCTTTGGTTGAAGCCACTCACCTGGATTTGTTACTGCGTCAGTTCACCTTCTTGCTCCTGAAGGAAAGTACAGACTCCACACCAACAACTGACTCACTGAGAGCTGAGCCACAGCAGCCACTGGTCAGAAGGTGAGTCACGACAAGGATCACGGACAGAAAAACTGAGACTTTGATCCTGAGATACAGGAACTCGATTCAAAATAGCTGTCACTAAAAAGCATGCAAGTGCATTATGGGTGAAATTCTTGGATTCTAAACGTGTTCTTTATCATGTGATTTAAAAAAAAAAACCTCTTTTTACTTTTGTGTGTGTAAATTAAATTATGTCGGTGTTGCATTGCATTCATTTATGTGTTCGTATTATCTTTGGATTGTGAAACCATTTGGTTTGCTGTTGTCATAAACTTATAACAAGAAACATTTGACGAGAATGAAGAACACAAGTGATCGTAAAAAAAGAAATTGAACAGAAGTGTGGCCTTCCGTGACCTCCTCCTGGATTCGTTAACACTGTAATTAGAAATGTTTTAGTTATTAAATAAATGGCTCGACTGTTTTTTTACCAAATAAAATAAATGACATCTTAAATATTAACACTAACCCTTTAATATCAGAGATTGTGGTTTTCATCTTGTCTCTGACCAACAATCAACTTTGTTTTGTTTTTATAAACAGAAACAAATTTCCTGACCTCAGCCAAATACTTTTTGTTCAAAACTTTAACCAGATCTTTAGAGGTGGCGGATCATTTGATATGATCAGCAGTGACCATATGAAACATTTTTGTTAAATGACTCACTTTGAAAGGAAGTAACTATACAACTACTAACAGATTGTGTTTTGGTATTAAGGCCTATTGCTTTTCCTGCCAACAGCCCAGCAAGTGGTGGGTTTGTCCAGTTAGGATTACAGAGGAAGGAACTGTGTCAGGTTTAGGAGTGTTAAGGACTCAAATGCAAACATACGAAGAAAAATGGTGTTGTAAAAACAAAAGAAGTCACTAACAACCAATCCAAAAAACATTGGGAACTTAACAGAGAAAAACTGAAAAAAACACTGGGAACATGGGAGAAAAAGACACCGGCAACTGCAAAAATGCAAACTGAAGTAAAACAGTGTCAGACAGACTGACAAAGACAAGATGGAGCAGAGAGACTAAAGAGACATGAGGGAGGAAAGGATGATTGAACACAGGTGAAACACATTAGGGCGGGGCAGATAATTATACTGGAGGGAAAACACAAGAAAAAGACAGGAAGTAACTAACATTAGGCACACATGTGAAGTGATTTCAAAATAAAACAGGAAATGACTCAAAAGTACAAACCAAGAGTCCAACAAAGTCCAAAAGTGTTCAAACATACTGTCCATCAGGGCAACCTATGACAAACTGTCAGTATAGTAAATATGTCTGTTTTTATGTTTGTTCAAGTTATACTTTTTTCCAACTATCAGCAATGACCTTTATTTCATACACCATTACCCTGCCTTGCATTAAGAATAAGAATGGCATGCATAATACGAAAAAAGAAAAAAACAGGTTGATTGTGGTATTATGATTCTGCACTTGAATGACTCTACATATTGTTTTTGAAGGAAATTGAGGGAGGAAGAAGAAGGTTGTCTTAAGGGGAAAACATTCAAAAACAAAACAAAATTGTTAGAAAAATGTGAACTGTCATGAAGTAATGATGCTAATAACAATGTTAAGATGTCAGATTAATATGAATACATTTACAGCATGGAGGGAAATCCTGATCTCGAGTTCTCTCCTGCTTCTCTTAATATGATACTCACAAACTTGGCAGCAACACAGTCACAGTCAGTAAATGTGAACTTTGACCTGCAGTTTGACTGTTTGCTACACCTCTGAAGGAGGTGAAAGTTCTGTTTGAAGATAAAAAAAAATCTAAAAACTAAAATATATAGTTTGTCCATGACTGACACACATTTTCTGATCTGCCTCCTTTACAGCCCAGATTATTTGTCTGTGTCTTTTATTACAAATTCCACCAGTTTTCTCACACCTCTATGGCTAAGCTTTGGTCAGGTTTAGGCACAGACACAACTAGTCTAAAATGACTATGTTGTTAAGGTTACATGACCTTTGTCATGATGGTTCAAAGAAACAAATGTTGAAAGCCCCAGTGGCTGAATGGTTACAGCACATGCCAAATAAGGGCAATAAGTCCTCAGTTCTTATCTTGCTGGACCTATCAGCAGCCTTTGATACAGTGAACCACCACATCCTGCTATCTCTACTATCCAACATGGGCATCTTGGGCAACGCACTTTCTTGGTTTGAATCCTATCTCACTGGTTGCTCTTTCAGTGTGTCATGGCAAGGACAAATGTCCTTATCCCATCTCCACTGGAGTACCTCAAGGATCGGTACCGGGACCCCTCCTCTTTGCAATATACACCACCTCCTTGGGTCCAAATCCAAATCACATGGCTTCTCATATCATTGCTAGGCTAATGACACCCAACTATACCTGTTGTTCCCACCAGACGACCCCATGGTCTCTGTTCGGACTTCAGCCTGTCTCCCTGATATATCCACATGGATGAAGGAACGCCACATTCAACTTAACCTCTCTACCTGGGTGTCAGGTTTGATGACCTTCCTTCTCTGACCATGTAGCTTCTGTCTCAGGGTGCCACTTTGCTTTATACAACATCAGAAAAATCAGGCCTTACTTGACTCAGTACGCCACCCAACTCCTGGTCCAGGCCCTGGTTATCTCTCACCTCGACTACTGCAATCCTCTTCTGGCATGCACAGAGAAAGCCTCGCAGATGGTCCAGAATGTCTGCAAACAAGACAGTCTCAGTCCAGACTGTTCTGGTCTGTGGTTCCCTGATGGTGGAACAAGCTACCAAAGTCTCTTCAAGACTCATCTCCTCTGAGAGTACTTCCTCTCCTAACACCTCTAACAACCTAACATGTCCAATCAGCTCTCTCTATGAACTTTCAGTGCATTTCTTTACCTGATATCCTTAACTTACTAAATAGATGTAGTACTTAATTCTTACACCAAAGTCTCCTACTGCACTGAAGGTTACTGATGTCCTTCACTTGTAAGTTGCTTTGGATAAAAGTGTCTCCCAAATGAGTAACTGCCACGTCCATGGTTCAGTTCTAGCAAAGGATCATGTGTCCTGTCTGCATCTTCACTCTCAACTGTCGAATAAAGGCAAAAACACCAAAAGAAAAAATGTAACTATTTAATACAAAAAGTTCAAAATTCAACTCTTGAAATTTTATTATTATTATTATTTATTATATTATAATTATTTCCCAATGTTCAGAAATTCAGAATGAAAAATTCCAGCTTTAAAAAAAAAGTAATCATACATATTCAAGCTGCTCAAATTCAATTCAGACCCCAGAAATTTAGTAAAATATTAGGATTCAAATTCCGGGATACCAACGGAAAGCAATCGATTCTGTCTCAAATCAAGCCAACATCCAACCATATCAAGTAACACTCCATTGGTCATGTGACAGACGTTGAATTCATTCTGAATTTTCTAAACGTTGAGAAACAACAGGGAAATGAGTCATTGAAAATTTCAAGAGTTGAATTCATAAAAACATAATTTCAATGCAAAACAATTCAGTCCTGGAAATTCACTGGCTTTTAAATTTCAAAATCTGGTGTGACAGATTTGCTTCCATAGATTCGGGCAAGTGAGGAGTGCAGGTGGAGGCTGGAGTGTCATGTCTCAGCCTCATAAAGAGAAATCAAAGAAAAGTGAGTGTAGTCTGTGAGTGGAAGATTAACCTGTTGGTTTAGTCCATAGTGAAACAGATTAGTTTACTAACATCATTACTGAATATCTTCACAGAAAAGAGAGTGTTTACATTTCACTCTTTTAGCCGAAATTTAATCAATGCAGACAAACTTTCGGCCGCCCTGTCCCCTAATCCCCAGTCAGACCAACGAACCAGCCCTGCTCCCTGCTGGAGAAGGAGGTGAGCAGCACTGTGTTGAGTGGCACGTCAGTTGGCAGGATTGTGTTAGATTCCTTCCAATGATAAGAATTCAAACACTATGATTATTTTTCCACATACCGATCATTATATGAGACAAAAACATTCAGTAGACTGGACAGTTGAAGCACTGAGTGACTCTGTACTGAAGCTAATGTTAAAATAATACCTTCAGTTCATACGGCCAAAGTACAGTATGTCTCCATGGGTTTGATGCAGACTGAAATATGGCCGTTTACTGACATCTAGTGGCGGTGATATGGAACTGCAGGTAGTTTGGATCAATACTTTGCAGGATTCAGTGCTACTTAATGTTTTCTGTAATGCATGCAGTTAATTTAAGTCAACTGAAATTTTGATTATGATGATAAAATTGCCATTGAAATCATTTTACCATTAAAATTACATTCAAACTGAAAAAATGGCACATTTCTTATAGAGGGTATAAAATGTTGCATGCATGTTTGTACAGTATTATATTTTCAATGATGTGATGTATTTTGATATCAATGTAATATCTTTTAATGGGGGCAAAATCCCTGGCTGGAGCAGAGGGATACATCCAGGTTGTCATTTGTACAGTATATTGGAACTCCGGCAATAAACCTACACATGACTGCCAGGACAAATATTTTGTGTAGATACCAATGTGTATATACAGTATATGCTGAAAAGAAAAAGAATATTCAAAAGGGAAATGTCAAAGATATGTTTGGGGGTAATTTAAGGACCATTAAATTTACATTTATTCATATGATGAAGGGAAAGCCTTTGAGAATAAATAAAAAACACTTGATGTTCGACTTGAGACAAGAAACATTTCTTTCACACTCTTCTTTTCTTTGAATCTCTCTCATCACGTTTCCCACTTTCTTTCGTATTTCTTCCTTTGAGGATCGGAACAACTCAGCGTTGTAGCAGCTGTCACCAGATTTCTGCAGCATTGTTTCAATCTTGGAGAACAGCTGACTGACTTGTGTGTGGTTTGTTTTGTCTTTGTTATTGAAGACGTGGTATCTCCCTCCACACTCTTCCATCAGGTGTTTCACAAAGTCAACACACTCTTCTTCTATGTAACTTTCAACTGACTGATTGTTCAGGTTATCTCCTCTGATGAATCTCTATGGGACTGATAAACACCTGTAGTTTACTTACTTTGAGGGGTTTTGGTTTCAGCCCTATAAAAAGATAAAGCACAAATAAATCAATAACCTCAGTGATGAATACAGTACATAGGACCATCCAGTCATCTGAGTTAATTAATAACTTTCCGCCACAAAATCATCATCATCATTACATTATTTCCCTGCACTTACCAGCAGCTCCATGTGTTGGTGGTGGAGCTGTTCTCTTTTGTTTCAGGTGTTGATCTCTAGTAAAACCAGGACTTATTGTTTAAATAGATCAAACTGTCTGTTGTCCTCCTCTGAAATGTGTTCAAAGTTTTTCAGTGACAAACACCTGTCTCTGCATTTTCTGATCATATTTTGTAAGGCCAAATGGTTCATGTAATTTTCCCTGGAACCTGAACTCTCTCCGGGTGTTGAGATCAGAACCAGTGATTGATCAAATGATTGATCACTGAAGAGTTTCAGGACTCTGCAGAGCTTCAGTTTCTGTTCCTCAGTGAAGTCTTCAGGCTGTAGAACCAGCAGGAACACATGAGGTCCAGGATCAGAAACTGAGAGTCTCAAAACAAACTCGCTCTCATTGATGCTGCCATGCTGTCACTCTGCTGGAGACTTCGGGTGGAAACATTTCTTCCACGATTCTACGACCAAAACACAAAACTGGAATTTAATTGAAAGTTCTGTCTCATCCAGAATGATACAGATTTTATTACAGGATCAACTTTATTATATATTTATATTTATTCAAAAATCCAACATTTCGTTAAAACCAGCCGTAAAAGTTGTGACTTCACAATTGCCAAAATGAATCCTTTAACCTTTACACAGTAATATGAATGCACCTTTGTCTTATAACATATTAATCATTTACGGATTAATTATATATAAATCAGTAACTTCTTTATCCTTGACCCCATGGCTGCACGGAAACTACAGTTACTGTTATTGCAGTAATTCAATTTTACAATAATATTACTACGTAAAAACTTTATGACTTTATGACTTTATGACTTTATGACTTTGAGCATTTATCTCATTGATGGACACTGGATCCTGGTCTCTGGAACAAAGACTTATTAACTGATGTAAAACTGAAAACAATAACAAATTTAAACATCGGGGGCCGGATATTTCAGACTGGTCGGTCGTGTTGGTCCTGTTTTAATTTTGCTCATAGATCAGTCTGATGTGAGTCAGACCATTTCACAAAAATACTCGTTTTTAACTAAAAACATTAGACACCTTAATTCAGCCCTAAGACCAATGTTACTATGGTAACAGTCAATGACAACATGTGCCGACGAGTAGCACCCAACAACAAAAAAACAGGAAAACACGGCTCATGATTGGTGTTTTGTTAAAATTGTTATGGAGAAAGCAACGAGAAGGGAAAGAGTTTTGATTTTGTTGCCTTTTTTTTTTGTCACCTGGCCGTGCCCCTGGCTGTTGCAGAGGGATACGCCCAGGTATGTGCAGCGTATTGGAACAAAACTCAGGCAAAAAACCTACACAAGACTGCCAGGAGAAATATTCTGTGCAGATACCAATGTGTAAAGAGAACAAGAAAATTCAAAAGGGAAATGTCAAAGATATGTCTAAATTTATATTTAAATCCATATATGTGCACCACACATTGAATTAGTAACATCCTTTAAATCCCTGAGTAATTAAAACAATACAAGACAATGGATGAGGACAAACAGAAGGAACAGGAACAGATTAAAAAACATAGTTTTAATAAAAATGTCTTTGTAAAATCACAACAGGTTGTTCATTCAGCGTTCTAATCTTAAGACTTAACACAACAAGATAAATATTGTATTGTTATAACAAGAAAAGTAATAAGAGACAACCTGATAAGTTTGTGTCATAATAACGTGAAATATCTTGTTATAACAATAAACTTTTCATGTGATACTGATGTTTTTCTTTTTCTAATGAGGCATCAATACGCCGCTGTATGTAATGTGACACTGGTTAATAAACTCCAACAGTCTAGACAAACCAGAGAAAATGTTTCTGTAGTTTGAAAGTAAAAAGTCAGGTTTTCACTTTAGGGACGTTTTTTTCTTTTTAAATAAATGAATAAAAATAATGTCTTTAGGGCTCACAGTCAGACTCAAGTTTCAATCTTTATCAAATTCATATTTACAGAGAATTAAAACCATAAACTGAGCAAAAATATAACGTGACCATATTAAGTAGTAAAATAAAATGCACACGATATGGAAGACAAATGTCCGCTCATCTTCGATATGTCAGCAGTCCATTACAGAGCTAACGAATGAATTGAATTTTAATATATAGTACTGTATGTGAGGGGTTGAGTGGATGATGTAGTCCACAAAGTGGAGAGGTGTGGTTCTTAAAACTACAAAAATGTTACCTTGTACCACAGTTTTCACTCTCCACACTTAAACAAAGAACAACAAAAACAAAACAAACAAATAATAATAATAATAGTAATAATGATTTTTTTTTTATATTGCCATAAGAAAAACAATTATGTAATGTTTATACAATATCTGCGTGTGGCAACCAAAGTATAGTTATCATAAGGATCAGTCAGAAACAATGAAATCTTTTACCTCAACAGATAATATACTGTAAACCATATGCACTACACAGGTACCAGGTACCTGGTATGCTAAAGGGCTCACACCTGAACTCCTTCACTGTATAGAAGCTCCTGATCAAGCTAGGCTCCTCCCCCTTCTCCTCAGGCAGGTCCTCCTCCAGACCAGACAACACAAACACATTGAAAGGACATATCTTCAGTGTAGTGACAGGAAATGGTTCTACATGAAATCATAATGATTTACAGTACTGACTGAATATTTAGAGGATGACGCATATTTTTATGTTGTAATTGATTATGTGTGTTTTGTCTTGTTGTTTCATGGTTTCCAGTTTTTCTTTTAGATTTTTTATTTCTTCCTCAAATTTAAAATCATCACGTGTTTGTTTCTCATCAAGCTGCTGCGTTTTTTTGTGTGTCATTCTTCTCATTTGTTCTTTCATTTGTTTTGTTTCCATGAGTTGTTGATATCTTTGTTTCATTCCAGATATCTGTGCTTGTTCTCTTCTCCTCTTTTCTTCATCATTTCTTTCACACTCTTCTTTTCTTTGAATCTCTCTCATCACGTTTCCCACTTTCTTTCGTATTTCTTCCTTTGAGGATCGGAACAACTCAGCGTTGTAGCAGCTGTCACCAGTTTTCTGCAGCATTGTTTCAATCTTGGAGAACAGCTGACTGACTTGTGTGTGGTTTGTTTTGTCGTTGTTATTGAAGACGTGGTATCTCCCTCCACACTCTTCCATCAGGTGTTTCACAAAGTCAACACACTCTTCTTCTATGTAACTTTCAACTGACTGATTGTTCAGGTTATCTCCTCTGGTGAACAGAACGATGGTAAAATCTTTAGACTTTTGGCCGAAGTACTTCTTGATCAGTTCCACTGTGACTTCTTCCTCTTGTGTAAATCGGCCGATCTGCAGCACCAGTAAGAACACATGAGGTCCAGGAGACAACATGGTGATACAATTCACAATCTCCTGATGAATTTCATCCTCAGAGAGAGTTGTATCAAACAAGCCGGGGGTGTCGACCACAACGACAGGTCGTCCATCAATCTTTCCTGTTTCTTTCTGGCAACTCTTGGTCACAGACTTCTGGCTGGCTCTGGATTTAAAAAGTTCTTCTCCTAAAATGGTGTTTCCAGCTGCACTCTTCCCATTACCAGTCTTCCCAAGCAGCACTATCCTGAGAGGCTCATCAGCATGTCGCATCATGTTAAACTTTAGTCTTGAGCCTCTGGCACAGACACTGGCTGGCAGGACTTCAGACAGCAGAGGAACCGACTCGTCTCCTTCATGAGAAAAACAAAATCTGATTAATATCTATCTGCCGTTTCAAAGTGAAATGGTAATACATTCTGGAAACTAGTAAAACTCATAACCACGATAATAAAAGTGACTTGGTTGTAGCTCTTAACCATTTCATTGCATCATATGACATGTCTGATAACATATCCATACCCACTCTCCTAGTCCTCACATCATCATTAATAGACTTTTTTTTCTCACACCTGTCACATATTCACAGGTATACAATCAAGTGATAAATATATTGAAGTCCCCTGGTGAACACATCTTTGAGCTACAGATCCTACACCTCAGTGTTTGTGTCATCACTGGTGCACGTTTTTAGTTAAACCTTTACTTCAAGAAAAATCTCCTTGATATTGAATAATGCTCAGGTGACTTTTGTGACCTCAACAACTATTAACTCTCAGCCTATATCGAAGCCGACCTGTCTGTCTAAACCCCTAGAATCACGAGTCCACTCACAACTGAATAAACTCTTGTTGTGATCTTGTGTTTATGTAACTGGTACTCAGGTCAGATTTAGTAACTTTGGTAACTTATCAGAATGTTTCGGTTATTGTCTCTTAAATGAAAACATGTTGCGGTCAGACACCAGTTGTGTTGTAACGATACAGACTCATCTGGACTTCAGATACTTCAGACACAGGCTGTAATTTTCCAAAAAGGTTTGATGTTAAAGCTGCTTCAACTTTTACAACAACAGATAATTCAGTCTTAATCTAGGTACTTTTAATACGTTCTACCACATATAATAAGTAATAGTTTGGGCTTGACTAAGACTACAAGAACAGTTAGTTTGAAGATGTGAATTAATTCCCAGATGACACTGTTCACCCTACAACTATTAACACAGACCTCTATGGGACTGATAAACACCTGTAGTTTACTTACTTTGAGGGGTTTTGGTATTTTCCACTCTTGGTTTCAGCCCTATAAAAATATAAAGCACAAAATAAATCAATAACCTCAGTGATGAATATATAACGCTGTACAGTCATTTGAGTTAATTAATAACTTTCCTCCATATCATCATCATCATTAAATTATCGTTCTGCACTTACCAGCAGCTCCACGTGTTGGTGGTGGTGGAGCTGTTCTCTTTTGTTTGAGGACTTGGTCTCTAGTAAAACCAGGATTCATCGTGTTCAATAGATCACAGCTCACACACTGTCTCTTGTTCTCCTCGGAAATTTGTATCAGGTGTTTCATAAGCTCTTGATGTTCAAGGTTTTTCAGTGTCAAACACCTGCCTCTGCATTTTCTGATCACATCTTGTAAGGCCAAATGGTTCATGTAATTTTCTCTGTAACCTGAACTCTCCTCTCTGGGTGAGATCAGTAGGATTTTACCTTATTAACCTTGTAAACTGTACGTGTATGGGATGGTTCTTTTCTAAATTGAATGTGACAACATCAACAAACTAAACTCATAAAATGACATGACCCTCCACACAATATGAACACACTGCACTGTACAACCTATAGTACACTAACCTATAAAACATGGAGCATTTGCATAATAATTTATACCTAAACTAAGCAATAAAGACTTTCTATATTTTTGACTGCACAACTGGACTGAAGCCGTTTGCAGTCGCTATTACTGTATCGTTGTTATCTTTATTACTATTGTAGCTGAATGATAATTTATCTCTTCGATTTGGAACATTTATCTAAGACTAATGATGAGTTACTTGATCAATCAGCAAATTGAAAAAGCAGATTTTACAAATAGTAAACTGATCAATCTGATCCAAACAGTTTACTATTAAAACAAATGTTTCAAACTGAATTCAGATTCAAATTCAGATTCTGTTTGAGAACTGTCATTATTTTCCTCTGAAAATTTGAAATTTGAAAGTTCTTACCTGAGATGTTTGCTGCTGTGAGTCTGAAGGTCTGTAACAGTGTTGTAATGGTTCAATCAGAGTATCTACATCAACTCTCCTCTGCTCCGTTAATGACAGTTAATCTGGTCCATCTGATCACCAGGCTCGAACAGTCCACACACACCTGAGCAAGACCAAAAAGTTTTCAAAGGACATATTATATAAATTGACATTTATTACATAGGTTGTCAGTCAGATCGATTACCAGATCAATACTTCATTCTCTCTCCTATAGATAAATGAAAAGACAAAACTGTCAACACTGATAAACACATATGGCAGTTATAACAATGTCTCCTCAACCTCTGGGCAAGACTCTGCACAGATATGACATCAATGAAACAGGTGAGTTAATTTTTAACCTCTGTTAAAGTCACAGTGTCTACTAGCACCATGTTCCTCAGCGGTCTGATCTTACAACCTTTGTTTTTTGAGGAAGTGGACAGGGTGACAGGGTTAGCATGTGTTAAAGGTGCAATGTAAGATGTGGCCAGAACTTTAGTTTAAAATGTTCAAAAAATGGATTAAAACTATGAACAGTGTGTGAAGCAGCCACAGTGATGATGTCATGATCAAGACCTCCATCTGTTGTATTTCAGAGATATCTTCTGAAATGAGCATGGTAACCAATTAGCCCCGACCTGTCCTGAGTTTTAATACCACTTTGTGACACTAGACGCTGTGTGAGTCAGTGGAGTGATTTTAGCATCTCTGTCTTTACCTGTCTCACCAACACCAGAGAGTGTACAGACACAGTGAGGAGGGTCCAGGTGAGTAAAACTCACTCAGTCCAGTGGGTTCAGATCCACTTCTTCCTCTGAGCTGTCACCCTGCTCCAGTCTGCACCACTTGTCTATGGACTTGGACCAGAAAACTAGTCCAGTCATCTTCAGTGATGGACCAGCACCTTCCTTTTCTTCTGTGTTTGGCCTCATCAATCATCATCAACCACATTACAGTGACACCTCAGAGTATTATCCCTGCACAGAACACATATTGTCTATACTGTGATCCGTTGCACATCCTGCTCAGCAGGAGTTTTGTCAATACTTTTGTAGATAGTTTTTTGCTGTAGCTGACACCCATGTGTCATGCAATATCCTCCTGCCTTCATATTTCTTATAGGTAAGTAAAAACATACTGTTTGTATTGCAAGTTCTCATAATTTGTTTCAGTGCTCTCAACAATTTTAACTATCAACAATAAATACACATTTAATAATAAATTATAAGGAACATGGGGAAACCACAACATGATTAACTGGACAGGGGCAAAGAGGTGAAATGCTGCCCCCTATGGAGGCAAGTAGGTAAGTAGCATGATCTTACACATTACACCTTCAAAGTCAGCTTATCTAGCTAGGACATTAGGTTTTGTCATGGTTGATAGGGTGGGGATGGTTGCAACAAGTCATTGTAACTGTTTCCTTACTAAGCAGCCAAATCAAAACAGACCACACAACAGTATCTTTCAACTCAAAATATACAGCTAAGTTTGTCCCTGCAGCATCAAGGGAATTACAGTGTGTGTTCTGCATGCATAGACCATTAAACTGCAGAGCTAGTGATGCCAAATTTTTCATGTTGAAAAAAGATTATGTATGAAGATATAGTGGTCAGATCAAGCAGAACTGAGAGGAGGCTGTGGACTGGACAGTAAGCAACATGTAAATGACAGCAGTTTTTGTAGAGTTTGGCCTGAAACCAGATAAGCTCTTGAAGACCATAAATGCTAAAGCAGTCACTGTGCTGGGTTGCAACCTCAATGCAATGAGGGTGTAATTTCAGACACAGCCCTGCTTTATTGTCTCCTCAAAAAAATCCTTTCCTTGTATAAGCTATTTGATGTTGCTTAGCAACTTAATTTCTATGGTAAGGGATCTATATATTGTAATCTTTACTACAAATCTAAATCAACAAATTGTTTCATGAATAAAACAATGATCAGTGTTTGAATGTGGTAAAGCAGTTTGTTCTAAGCAGGTGGTTCTTTGCCTCCATGTCACCCTTTACAATGGTATTGTGGTATTATTCCTTTATTGTTGGACTTTGAATAATATTTTGTAGGATGTAATATCAGTTTCTCTTTACAGTTATTTTCCTTGCCCCTTTTAGTTATTACTCTATGATTGAACATTAATTTATTTAACCTGATTCTGTACATCCTAAAGGGCGTCAAATGCTTAACAAAAACCTGTATGTCATTCATTGCGGGGTACACCCTGGACAGGTCGCCAGTCCATCGCAGGGCAAACACATAGAGACAGACAACCATTCACACTCACAGCCACACCTATGGTCAATTTAGAGTATCCAATCAGCCTAGTCCCCATTTTGCATGTCTTTGGACTGTGGGAGGAAGCCGGAGTACCCGGAGAGAACCCACACTGGCACGGGGAGAACATGCAAACTACACACAGAAAGATCCCGCGTCCGAGCCGGGACTCGAACCCAGCACCTTCTTGCTGTAGGGCGACAGCGCTAACCACTGCACCACCACGCCGCCCACCTGTATTTCAGTTTATATAATATATATATATTTATATAATATTTCATTTATTCTTTTTAATCCATTCCTATAGACCTATAATCGTTTGGCCATGTCATACAATATCTCTGCATGTGCTTTGTTTTGATTTGAAGGTAAATCTGTAGACTAAATGTCATCTTGCAGTTAAAATAGACTAGGTCATATGTGTGGACTGCCTATCTTCAAATCCTAATTTTATAACTGTGACTTTTTCTGACAAAATGACCACACAAATAAATTAAAGACTGAGCTGTGATTTCAACTGTATTTACTGTAAAATGATCACAGTTAGAAGAGACAGAAAATTGAAGAGGGAGAGGGCGGGGATGACACACAGCAAAGGACCACAGGCCGGACTCAAACCCTAGCCGTGGTGGCAAGCACAACGCCCAAATAGCACACGCTCCACCAGGTGAGACGCTGTACCCGAAACAGACTGTCTTTCTTATTTAGTCTCTCACGCAGAGCACAGCCTTCGTCTGGGATCTACAATAGTTTAATCTTAATTTACTTCAACTACAGAATGTAACAGACTTTTATTAGAGGCAGGTCTTTATGTCTAACTCAGTTTGATATGTTGGTTACACTTCCTGAGCAGCCGGGAAACCAGAGCGGCATGGCAGACTGCGGCTTGGCACTCCACTGACCAGTGATGGAAATATCATCACTCAGTCAGTCAGCCAGTGACATTCAAGATTATAAGGCTGGGTATGCTGTTGTGGTCCAGCCAAAAAAGACTGAATGTGTTTTTTTGTTTGATAGTGCTTTGAATCTTAATGTTAAGTTTATTCTGTGTTGAAGATCGGTACTGACCTCATACTAGAACCAGTATCTCCCACTTTTTAGAAGGTCAAATTAGGGATATATCAGCAAAAAAATCTAATATGCCTGGAGTTTCAGTACAAGTACATCTGTGTTTCGCTAATTTGACCTGAGCTGTTACAAGAATCTCAGCAGCAGTTTTGTATTCTCAGTGCTAAGGAGCAGAGCACACTGAAGTACAATAAACAAAACTTACATCAGGTCAGTTTAGTGTTAAGTGTAGTTTATTTGCAGCAATGAGAGAAAGCATGGCAAGATTGTGACCACAAAAAAGTGTATTTAAAAAATACCCATCTCACTGCAGTTAAAATAATAATTAGAAAAAGAAACGCTAAAATATATACCACAAAAAATAGAAAAAAAAAGAAATAAATGTACTGAATTCCTACAATGGAGGTGGTGAGTCCAAAGTTGACTTGAATCATTAGTAAGAATGACTACAATTATGAGAAAAAGGCTCAGATTGAAAATTTTTTAAATCTTTCTTTAAATGGAATTTATTAAGAAAAATGTACATTTTTCCCACAAAAAGTTTTTAAATGTCACTTCAAAACAGAAACAAACAAAAAAATATATACAAAAAAATAAATAAAATGAAAAAAAAAAACCCAAAAAAACTGTATATATATATATATATATATATATATAGTATATATCAAAAAATCGCACACAAAAAATAAAAACAACTATACTTAAAATGTAAACTATTTAAACCAAGGACATACTGAACATTTTTTGATATGAGATTAGATATTTGTCTTAATGTGTGTAAACTTTATGTATTCAATTACTGGAATTACTGGTTAGGGTTACTGGGTTAATATCTATCAATTAATTGTATTTTATGAGGATATATGATTTTTTAAAGGCAATATATATATATATGAATAAATAGTTTACATAACGAATATTTCATGATGACCAAGTTCATTGGGGCACAACCATAAACAGGGATTAATCTGGAACTGATTCATAAATAACTTTGACCAAAATGATCGTATCAATAGTCAGTTAAAGTTGAAGGATTTACAGTTCTGCAGAGGAGAGGCTGGAAACATTCACCAACATTACACAGACCAGCAGTTAGCCTTTAGTGAAAGACATTTATTAAAAAGATAACAAAAGTAAAAACATGCAATGTCTATTCTAACAAAAGTAGTATGTACAGGTGTGTGTGTGTCTGTGCGGAAACAGACCGAGACAAAATACTCAAAACGGCTGATTCAAAATGGTGGTGTGAAAGGTAACCAAAGGAAACCACAAAGAAGATCAATGATGGCTGCTGGGACCACATGTGATGTGATAGAGTGTTGAGTCCACCATTATTTTGCAGCAAAACCGGACTCGCGTGTTCGTTTGATGAAGTATGCAGGACACAGTTTCAAAGTTTAAAACGTCTAATTTATTTAAAGTATAGTCAAGCATATAAGTTTGAGATTGCTTACAGAGCTCTGGACCACCCTGCTCGTCTCGCCTGTCTAATTAGAGTGCAGTCCTTCCTTGTTTCAGACATTCATTCTCATACACACATTCTCTGTGTAACAGGGTCACTCCGCCTCTTCTCTCTTCACACCACTCTGACCTGAACCTGTTATCTAAATATGTCATACTTGTACTTTCTTGTCTGTCCCTGTACATCATTCTGCAATCTCAAATGGCAATCAGGGTCACAATGTTCATAAACAATCATAATCATCAGTTTAAGGCTGATTTGCCTTTTTAATCATACAATGCATACAGTCGCAAACATAACATATCCCTTCAAGAGACAGTGTGTTTCTTCATTCACAATCTTAATTCACATTGGTTACAAGCGCCATGTTAAAAGAGAGGTTAGTCACACGCAAGACCAAGTCCTCGATGTACTACAAATGAACAGACATCATATAAATCTCAGTGGGTACATTAACCAAACAAATACATGTACAGTATATTGACGAAGGTTGAACAGTCCTGTGCCTAACTGTGCTGTGCTATGTTATGCTAGGTTAAGTCCAGTTAACGTGACCCAGTCCATGAAAGGAGAGAGGTCCTTTCTGGTGCTTTGTTAAGTCCAAAGAGTTGCAGGCTTCTTAGTGTCTATGTTTCTGAGGAGGACACCATTAGTTAGCCATTTGATACTAACTCTAATATTGGCCTCTGTTGCTTGTAAAAATCAGAATAAGAATTGGAATATGGTTTATTGCCAAGTAGGTTTTCAATAGACAAGGAATTTGCTTTGGTGTTTAAGAAGAAAAGAAATACAAACAAAGATGAAACAAGCAATTACTGCAAGTCAGCTGGCAGACTTTGTGTTGTAGTCATCTTCACTCCTGACTAATCTCAGGCAGTCCCTCATGTTCCTAGTAGAAGTATAAAGTAGCAGAAAATAGAAGTACAAAATAGAAATATGGGAGTACAAGCAGAAAATTATACTTTAGTATCTAGTACCTGAGTAAATGTACTTAGTTACTATCCACCTCATATACACTAATATTAAGTGATGTTACACTCTTAACATGACAATGCAAACAGACCAGGCAGTGGCCAGCATTATCATTGGATATTGCACTTGTTTTTATTTGCACATTTCAATTCTTTCATGTGTTTTTCTTGTTTTTTCTTCAGGTTCTCCATTTCCTCTCTGAGCTTCATCATTTCTTTCTCCATTGTTTTATTAACATGGTAATTTCTCTGCTTATCTTTTTCCAGTTTCGCTCTTTCCTGTTTCATTTCAGAAGCCTGTGTTTCTATTTTTCCTTTCAGCACCTCCATTTCATTCTCATATTTTCTTTCAAGGTCCTCCTTCTCTCTCTGCATCTCTTCTATGTCTTTCAAAATCTTCTGAATATCTTTTTCAATATTTAGCAGCTCTGTGCTGTAGCATCCACCACCATTTTCTCTCACCAATGTCTCAACCTTGTTCAGCAGCTGACTGACTTGTGTACGATTTGTCTTATCTTTGTTATTGAAGACGTGGTATCTCCCTCCACACTCTTCAATTAGATTTTTAACAAAGTCCTCACACTCTTCTTCTATGTAGCTTCCAACTGACTGATTGTTCAGATCATCTCCTCTGGTGAACAGAACGATGATGAAATGTCCGGAATTTTCACCAAAAATTTCCTTGATAATTTCAACAGTCCTTTTTTCTTCCAGTGTAAAGCAGCCGATTGACATCACCAGTAAAATAACATGAGGTCCAGGAGACAACATGCTGAGGCATTTCACAAGCTCGTGTTCAACTTCCTCATTGGACATTGTTTTAGCTGTGTCAAACAAGCCGGGGGTGTCGACCACAACGACAGGTCGTCCATCAATCTCTCCTGTTTCTTTTTGGCAGATCTTGGTCACTGATCTCTGGCTGGCTTTAGATTTAAAATGTTCTTGACCTAAAATGGTGTTTCCAGCAGCACTCTTCCCACTGCCAGTCTTCCCGATCAGCACCATCCTCAGAGGCTCTGTCTTTATATTCTGCACTTTTACATCTTTACTTTCAGCTTGAAATCTTCTGTCTTCAATGTCTGGCCTTGCACCTTTATCACTCAGAGCCCTGGTGAACATTTCCTTTCTAAAGCTTTCAGATCCTTCAACTCTCATCTTGTCCACAGCCTCCAACACCTCAGAGATCTGCTGTTTGTCCTTGACGTTGAGAACAACAGATCTTCCTCCACAGCTCTGAAGCAGCTCCTGGATGTCTCTGTTCTTTCTTATAAAGTCAACAACAGCTGGAGCTGCAGGATCTGACTCCACAGTGAACAGAATCATGGTGAAGTCATTGACTGGAGAGCTGAATGAGTTCTGGATGGTCTCTAACTCTCCCTTGTCTTCATCAGTGAGGGGACCCACAGGAAGGACCAGGATGAAGGCATGGACGCCCTCAGGATCACAGAGGGAGATACACCTGAGTGATTCCTCCATCACTTCCTCCTGAGGTTTTCCATACAAGGCAGGAAGCTCCAGCAGGGAAACCTGACGTCCTCTCACCTCT
>NW_019524133.1:0-383 GCF_002814215.2 Seriola lalandi dorsalis
ATTTGACAATCTGTGTTGTCATGGTTACAACATAAACTGCTGGTTTCACACGGGAATTGAACACACAGCTCTCCTGTGTCACACTCATCCCTCCACCACCACCTCCTCCTGACCTGGACTCTGTCTCTCTTTATACGTCACCGACACTTTCCCCTCCGCTCCTGTCATCACCACTACCACCACTAGATGTCGCCTAGTGACAAAACCTAACTATGATGTCATAGTTACCTGCTGCACAGACGACCTGCGGGCTCCAAACGCACGAGGGAGGGGGGGGAGTCTCATCCTGACACTCATTTGTCTCTCGACTCATTAAACTGATGTGAATTTGCTGAATAGACGCGCTGTGCTTATCTTCTTCTTCTTCTTCTTCTTCTTCTTCT
>NW_019524133.1:1287-2129 GCF_002814215.2 Seriola lalandi dorsalis
GTCCACGCTGCTCTGTTTCTGACGGAAACATGCAAAGGTAATCAGGTGTAATTAATAAGGCTAATTCCAGTGTCTTAGATTTGATCCTCCCAGAAAAACTTCACCTTCTTCCAAGGTGCAAGTCTAAAGATGAAAAAGATCGTGACGAAGGTGATGATGACGCTGTTGAACGCCACGAGCTGAAACACACGTTTTAATCCTGTGAGAGTCGCTGGAGTTTTCTTCTTCTCTTTTGTTTCAAACATCCAATTTTAATAATGACATCATATTAACTTTGAAGTGTAGGAGGAGTCATGTGATGTCGTAGAGCCACAAAGTCCGCAGAGGACTGTTCTCGTTCTCGTGGACAGGTGTGTTGTCGTGCTGTAGAGGAGCACCTGGGACGAAAAGGTGAGAGCTTATAAAATACTGCTGATGAGTTTAAGATGAGTTTTAGTGTTTAATTGACACATTTTTTTTTTTATTATCTTCACACAATAGGATCATGACAGAAGCAGAGGTGGCTGCTGGGAAATGTGTGTGCGAAGTTTTATTAGGATGCCGCTTCCTCTTCCTGTTCACATTACCCATCATGCATCTCTCAGCTCTTCATTTTATTTGTTCTGACAGTCAGACATGTTTCACCGTCTGAGAGCGCACACACACACACACACACACACACACACAAACACACACACACACAAACACACACCCATTTACTATCCAAGTACCTGCAATAATGATACTGGCTAATGGAGTGGAAAGCTTCCTGTGTGCTAAGAGCTTCTCTTCGGGTTAATGAGGTGTGTGTGTGTGTGTGTGTGTGTGTGTGTGTGTGTGTGTGTGTGTGTGAGAGAGAGAGA
>NW_019524134.1:0-808 GCF_002814215.2 Seriola lalandi dorsalis
CTTTAAAGAGCGTCTCACCTGAGTCAACAGTCAGATCAAAGTGATGTTTTTCATCATTGAACCACCCAGGTATATCCACTCTGCATCCATATCGTCCAGCATCTGTCTCTGTGAGGTTCAGGATCGTCATGGAAACGTCTCCTTCATCCAGTCGTCCCAGTAACTGATACCTGCTGGAAACTCTGGTCACCGTTTGTCCATCTGTGCTGATGATCTGGTTGTTGCAGCCGCCGCGGAGTGGTACATCTCCTCGATTCCAGCAAGCTGACAGTCGGCCATTCTTAGCGTCATATTTACATGTCAGAGTGACGCTCTCACCTGCTCGACCTTCGACCTCCCTGCTGTCACTGTGAGCGACTGTGGAGACAGGACACAGGTCAGACATCACTTCTCTGTTCAGCTGCTGGACCTGTTTGAATGATTCTTGTTTCTAATTGTTTCTTTGGTCGCTGTGTCTCTCCATCAGTCTTTCTGAACGGTGCGTTTGTTTCTCGCACACAGGAAGCTGCAGACTGAATTAAACCCAAAACACTAGATAAAGGTCATGTGACTGAGGCGCCTTCAGACCCTGAAGGAAATTATGTTTCCTTCACTTTAACAATAACTAATATTAATATTAATATTAGCACAGACGAGCTGCAGTCAAATACACCAATCAGCTGAAAGCAACAGAAAGTAATACAATCAGTTTGACTGATCAATAAAACAGTTTGATGATGTGAAATACCTGCGAGCAGAACGAGCAGCAGAACGATCCTCATGACCAACGCCGACAAACTGTCATCACACACACACCACATTTAGACAC
>NW_019524134.1:2140-2661 GCF_002814215.2 Seriola lalandi dorsalis
TGCTCATGTCACTATATGATGTGATAACTACAGTTACATATAAAGTGTCATTGTTTTTAGCCTCACCAGGTGCTAAGAGGAAAACACCTGTGCCCCTCCCACCTGCTGAAGGAAACAGGAGCAACTGCAGGTCGTTTCTGTTTTAGTGTCCAGCTGATATTCAATTACACATCTGCTTAATGCTCATATCGTTTCACGAGCTCTTCACATGTCGCCATGACGTCGTCATGTTTACAGTCTGGACCCAGAGCGAGTCGTGCTCACACCTCTGCACACAAAGTGCTTACGTCTGAGGACAGTGGTGAATATACAGCATGTATAATCTTTCTGCTATAATCTTTTTATTCTATCAAAGTATTTCCACACTAACTATTCAATCAATACTAATTATAATCCCGGCAGCTCAGCTGGAGCTGTGGATGAAGACCGAGCTTCAGGATCTCGGGCTGTGGCCTGGGTCGTGGCCTGGGTCACGGCCGGTGCGTAACCAAGGGAACACAATCATTCAGCCTTTGTAAAAA
>NW_019524135.1:0-33543 GCF_002814215.2 Seriola lalandi dorsalis
AGTGTGACACTATAAAATGAGGCTTTCAACATTTTAAAAATATTTTTTTATTGAAATTCGACCCCACACATTGGAGGTTATTCTCCCTGCTACTTGCTTTGGTTACATAGTCACTTAGTGGATTAAAGGCACACTGTTCGTGAAATGTGTCAGAACAGCACTGTTAGAGTTCACAGGTTGCCTCCCCATTAGTACTTGTGTCCATCAACAACTGTGTGTCTAGTCATTGCATCCTTGTGCAGAATGGTTCCCCACTTGCACACCTACAATATGCAATATGCTGAGTATCAACGAGATGCTGAAAATGGAAATGAAAAATAAATACACACTAGTGTGTCTCAAGGGACTGAGGACTCAGAAGTAACTGAACTAGAATTACAAACATTATCAAGGTGTGAATCATACTAGCTTGAAGTTCTTACAACAGTAGTAAATAGCTATATAAAAAGAAACTTTTGATATGTACTTTTTCAAAGCACATGATCTGGCACAAGTGAAATCCAGGACGCCAACGCTGAAAAAGTATTTGAAATATCAAGGTCTCAAAACTCATGACAACATACTATTTGTGAAAAACACAATCATCAACAAAGAATCGGTCTTGAAATGAATTCACGGAACAGGGACATGATGATCATATTTGTACAGAATTAACAGGTTGACTGCAATATTCTGCCCCCACCATTATACTAGAGCAGTGTTCACAAAGGGATTTTAATTACTGTACTACAAAGTTGGAATGCCTTTCATGAAAGAGTTTGTTTCATCTGCCCTTTGTAAAATGTATTATTATTATTATTTATTATTTGTGTTGCCATTTGTCAGATTTTGAATATTGTTTGATACAAATTCAACACATCTCTGATTTGAATACATCTCTGTCCTTCAAAGGATTTTTTTACCCTTTCCAGACTGGATTGGAATATTTATCAGAAGCTCGCACCATTAATTCATGATAATACATAGAAAGGCCAAAGGCTGCATTGCAAGAACACAAATAGTCTGGTAATAATCATCACCGATACACTGCAGATTATTAAAGATACCTTCCCATTCATACAGCACTAAGACCCTCAGCATGCATGTGCACTAGCCATACTATACTGTGAGCTAATTAAATATTTAGCAGACATGGAAACCTCTGCAGTACACGCTATATAGGACAACACCAGTTTAACTCAAAGTTTGCAGAACCAGCTATCAAGACAAGAAAGTATTTTTAATTCTTTCATGATTTTGGATGGAATTTCTGATTGTTTTGTTACGAGCTCCCCTCTCCATCATTTTCCTCAGCATATTGTGCATCAACAGATTTGTAGTCAGTCTTAACGACATGCATGTAGCTTCCCCTTTGTGAAGAGGTGTCTGCAGGTGCATAGTTCAAAATGTGGTATCTTGTCCTTGTCAGTTTGATGTGCTTATTTTTAGCTTTCATTGACCCTGCTCAGAATGAAGATTGATGTTGGATTCCCTCCCACTGTATTCTCAGGGTCACTCTCCAGCTCTCCACTGCCCATGCTGAAACTCACACCATTATGTATAGATTAAGGATGCTTTGGCTTCCTGTCTCCCAGACAAAGTGACAAAGCAGGTGATTTGTAGTCCCTGCAGTGTCGTAGTTTGACCAATTCCAGCCTAATTGACAGATATGTGAGAATGTCGCTGTGTGATAAATGAATGTATTAAATGAGGTCAGAGATTTGAGATAATACTTTACAGTCAGAGTTTGACCTTTTGCTCTGAATGGAATATTATTATTATAGGGCTCTGCTGAACATCATCGCATTAGAAACCGCTTCCATGTATTTACAGACTAACAGGTGCTGACATTTTTATATTTTCTTTTTCTTTGCACTTTATTTTAGATTTCTTATAAATAGAATAGAAAGCAAAATTTGAAAACCACTACAATAAATGAGGAAAAAAATTATCTTATCCTAGAGTCTGTCATGATGCACCCTGTGTTGAACAGGGCTCTAAACTATTTTACAATAGTTACCTTGTATGTCCAGGTAGTTGACGTTGAACTGCTAAACGCACTTCTTTATTCATGGAACCATTTGCCACCTCGAGTACACCTTCCTCTTTTTGTGTGATACTTTCCTGTATGAATGTTTATATATTGGTACAATCTATTGGTGCTTAGTACTAAAGCCTTTTCCTTCACAGCAAGAGGCCCAGTATAAATTTAATAAAAGAAAACACTCAAGTGGCTTGTGTTGAAACTGTATCTCCATGTAATCCCTGTCCTAATAAACACTCTTTATAAGCATTCCCTTACTAATCACCTGCTCACTTGCTAATGAAAATCAAAAGCTCTGAGGGTTAGCATAGTTGGCATGTTTGACTGGTATTAGCAGGTGTTACCATAAACCAGATTGACTTCAGTTGTGAAGAGGCATGCTGAGTTTTATATGGTCCACTATTTAATTAGTACCAGCTCCTTCCACACAATGAAGGGTTTACTGACGGACTTTAATGCTGACTCATTTAAGATTTATTGTGTCTGCTTCAGGGTTTGTCTGGAATTTCACACATGCCATGTCGATGGTGTTTATTCCCTGTTAATTATTGATATGATTTAAATGAATGACTCAGTTCACATTTTCCATGCTTTGCCTGACTATTTCATGGTTTACAACTTGTTTTGATTCTGTACAGTACATTACAGATGCATTTGAGCATCAAGTATAAATACGTTATTACTCAGTGTTGACATTAAAAGCAACAAAGGCTTTTGGTTGTGTTTATTCTCTGTTCTGAGGCATCTGATACAGATGCTCCGTCTTTTTGTGGCAGCAGCTTTTCCTGTGGCAGCATAGTGATGTTGAGTGAGTGCTGTGGAAAGCAGCCCAAGGTTGTTGTGGCTTTCAGCTTAATCTCTTGAGATGGTGAGTGAAGATAGAAGATTTCTTAACACTTCTATCTAGGAGAGGGAATTGTATTTTACATCAGATCAGATGTGATTGAAGAATCTGTACTCTAATTTTAAGTACATTTTGTATCTTACATCAAAACAGCTCTCTTTTGCTCTAGGATCTAGTTGCATGAACTATAAAAATGAAGAAGAAAATGACCAAATCAGCTCCCCTTGGCCAGTGCATGTTCTGAAAGCTTGCCAAATGTAAAAAAAAGAAAAAGCTGTAATCTTGAATGACTTAAACCAATCAAAAAAGGCTCATATTTAATGTCCAGTGAGTTCTGGTTCTATTGTAAAGCATATTAGTTCATATCTGGTACGCTGTATACTTCAGTTTTTCATGTAGCCAACGGAAATCATAACATCCAATGATCATTTAGCCAATGCAAGGGAACTTGTTTACTTTACCTCTGGGAAATTAACAAGTAACATGCAAGCAAAACTAACTTCCTACATGTCACACTAGAGAGAGGATGAGACAAAAACAAAAACCAGGGGGTGGGAACAACACATGGTGTAATTAGCAGCTGTCATCATGATGCTTGTATAGCAGAAGAGAAGTTTTTTTTGTTTGTTTTTTTGCCTACTGCAAGCAGCAGTTATCTCCAAGAGCTGGAATCCATTTACCAACAGTAATTTCCAAGTATTGTGTACTTTCAGATTACATATCATGGCAGAGTGTGTGTGTGTGTGTGTGTGTGTGTGTGTGTGTGTGGCGCGCGCACGCGCGCGTGCGTGTTGGACATTTACCATGATACAAAATTAAACTGTTTTCCACTTTGCAGATAACCTTTGGGCACTTGGCATCTCATGCCAGTAGTTACCCCACACAATAGGGCAGAGGAACGGCACTGTCAGGGCCCATAAACACAGCATGTCATTGGTGGAGCAGACATGTGGCATGCTGAAGGCAAGATTTAGATGCCTCGACAGATTTGGCGGATATTTCCTGTGCAGCCTGTACAGAAAGTAGAATCAAAATAATTAATAGCAGGTTTTGTGCGTTCAAAATGGAAAATTTCAGTGCCAGATGATGAGACTGGTGATACAGACTGGAGAAGGAGTTGGAGGAGGAGGGATATGGGGCCCAGAGGAAGGATAGAAGGCTGCAGACACCGTCCAACAACCCTTGATGGGAGGAGAGATTAAATGCCTTTGTACAGACATCAGAGGACAAATCCTAATAACTTTGGTGATCTCCTGACTTCTCTCATGGCACCATGAGCCTCACATTTGTGGCTGTGAGTGCAATAATAACTTTTTACTTAAATAAACTGCCAACAAGTTGAATTGCATCATGATAACAGTAGCATTTTGTTTAAAGGAGAAATTTGTACGTTTCTATTGCTACATAGCTATGCCAACGCTAGCTACGTAGCAGCCTTAGCATTAACAGCTGTTCACTTACCAGCAGTGATCAATCACAGGGAACCTAAAACATGACTAAAAACCGATATTGCCTCTGCAAACACAGTTTAAGGGGTTTCTTCCCACAAGAGAGTCACCTCTTCTCTGTCGCACAGACAGACAGGCCTCCAAGGTCAGTGATGCCTTGCTTTGACTGGCTCACCTTTTAATGGTTTCACTGGCACCGGGGAGTCACTGAATTCACCGTCAACACTTTGAATTTGATAAGTGGAACATAATGAGACATAAGGACAAAGTTTCCCATTTAAACATTTTAAATATGTACAAGGAGTCTTCTGTGGACCTTGTGTCTGCAGCTTCCACCTCTTCAGTGCTGATATCAAATCCCTCAGCAGTACCAGTGACAGCAACCTTCCAATTACTGCTCAAACAGTTTTATTTTTTCTATATGTCCTATAGGCGACCGACCTGTCTGCTGCTTTCTGCTTCTTTTTGTTTGATGTCCACAGAAAATCAGTGATAGTCGTGTTCTCGGCTGACCTTTGATGACCCCTTCTTTACTTTTGTCCCTTGCTGCTTCATGGGCTCACCAAACTAACTTACTTACTAAAAAGTAAGTTTTTGCTTTGGCTCAGTGTAGGTCGTGGCCAGCTTTTAGGAAATAATGGGAATGAGGATGTTTGAGAGCAGAAAAGAAGCACAAATGCAGCACATAGACAGAGTGAGAGATGACTTTGAGGAGCTTTTATAGAGCTTGGGGGCACATCCCTGCTCCACCAGTTACCTGCAAGACTCAAAACTACAAGCAGGCCGTAGACACCAAGACAGCTGAAGCCAGCCCGAGGCTGTCACACATATCACAAATGTAATGAAATGGTCCCCAGAGTGGCTGTTCATTAAAAAAACACCCAACTTTGGTACACTTGGCTGCTGAGCAAACCTAATGAATGTGTCAGAAACTCCAGCGTCTCACATCTCAGAAATGTTACAAAAGTTTGGTTTCCATTCATTGTACACTATTTTTAATGAGAGCCAGCACTTCTCATAAGTCCCTCATGCAGTTTCCTGCTCCTCTATACGTCATGCACATTCTTCTGTGCTCAATTAGTTTGAGCTTTTAAACACACACGACAGGTGACATGATATTGAGAAGTGACTCAAATCATTTTTTTAGTTTTTTCATTTTTTTCACTTGTCTCATTTCTTTCAAATTGTGATGAAGCTACTTCTTGTGGCGACTATTTTTGTACATTCACATTCATGTAGCACCAGCGCTGTTGATAATGTTGGCATCATCGAATCCAATATCATGATAATGGTGTGATGATGATGAAGTGTGCTTTTCCTATGGATCACTGGAAATGTGAAAACCCTGCAGTAGTGCTTTTCAGATAATGAAAAAACCAAGTAACTGGAAAATGATTCATCAGTATTTTGCATATTAATGTATTTGCAATAACGAAAAAAGGCTTTTTACCCTTTTGCACATGTGCTGTGACAGTGTCCTGTTTTTACACTACATTTTGTTCACAGTTGAGTGTAATGCCGATACAGTAGCCAGATGTTTGATGCCCGTCTGCTTGCAATGGCAAAGACATTTGTCAACATGCAACACAGAATATCAACCACTGAATAATGCAAAAGTAGAACAGACAAAGAAATGTGCAAAAAAAAAAAAGGGCTTCTTTGTACATTCCAGTATTATGCAATGTATTTCAAATATAAATGCAGTCAAAATATGAAATGTCTGCAGTTTTCAGCACTAATTTTGTTTTTCTATGGTTTCATATGCCTTCCTGACGGGTTTCAATATGTTCAAAATTAGTCAAAAAAACATGAGATCAAAGCGAAGCAGTCATTTCATTTTCATTCTGTCTTGAAGGGGATTTCTTATTCTGACTGATTATTAAAGACAAATTAAGTTCATGCATCAGGCTGTCATAAGTTCCATAGTAGGAGAAACCTTTTATGTGGAAACTGCCTGGCTAATTGAGTGGATGGATTTCCCAGTTCCGTTCTCCCTGGGAAGCAAGAGAAATGATTCCTCTTTCTGATTTTGGGAAAAAGGCCTCGCTTTGTAATTTAAAAGGACTGTGACATCTTTAAAAACTGATTCTCCACACGATCGTGTTTGTCACAGAAACTGAGCCCTGCAGTATGTGCAGAGTGGGTCAGACAGATGACACACCAACTGAGATGGGAGTAGGCGGGATGTTTTTTCTGTGGTAATTTCTAGATTTCTTTCTACATTCATGCTGTAATACTGTACATGCAGAAGCTTTTTATCTCTTCCGTAGTGTTGTGTTTCTGGTTTGAGAAGTTTCTATGGATATTTTACTACTTTTTTTCTGATGTGAAAGCTTTTCACTATTGGAATCCACTGACTACAGCCTTCGCTCTCTATGATGTAGCAAACCAAAAGCCTTTTACAGCCATAAATGATGTGTGTTGTTGTCGAGTGTCACTTTAAAACTGTAAAAACTGTCAGCAATTCAGACAGTTTTTATTACACCTGTGATTCCTATTGAGCGGTCGCTGTTGAAACCTGATTTGTTTCTTTGTTACAGCTGTTAAACTACAATACAGCAGGTCTAACTCAGAGCCATGACGGCAGATTTATGTGGACAGAGACCGTGTTCAGTGGTGCTGATGCTAAGTAGAGCTGATAAAATGTCTTTGTGTTGTCAAATAATTGAATCATCAGGACGGTTTACTGACACCTGCTCCGCTCAATCTGTCGAGGTGTCATTGATCGTCACGGTCTGTAATTCTGACTTTTTTGTTTTTTTCCATCAAGGTGGTCGTGTTGCGGTGTGTAATTGTACCAGGAATAAAATGTTCCATCTTTCTTGTCCAGCATTTGAAAACCCCTTTTCACTCCTTCACCATTCTTCCTCTCATTACCCTGCTTTTCTGCTAAACTGTTAGATAGGCGGGACATATTTTTAGATTATTGCAGTTATGTACTCAAAAGATTATAGTGGATCTCAAAGGACACTCAGCAGGTAATTGTGACAAAATTAATTTTATATTAAGAAGGGATTCTGGCTTGTAGATGATACACCAAATGATTTATAAATAAGATCTGCTGAAGTGAAATTACAGGGAATCTTAGTTTCCGTAAATCTGGGACTGTGACATCTGTTGACTCATATTAAAATGTTTTTCTTCGCTGTACCCCAAGGTATTCCAGGCGCAGTGTTGTTATCGAAAAGGCAATGCAAAGTCTGCAAAGTATTGACTTCCTGTGTGTTTTTGGCTCATAAATCAATATCTCATCGTAGCCTGTATGCGCTAAGTGTAGCCAGGGAGGTTGTTTAATTTAACACATTAGGGCTGTATTAACAACAGGACTGCATATTGATTCATGGGGAAATTGAGCAAAATTGAAGATATCCATTACTGTCAAAAAGTAAAATCTTTCCTCAATTAACTACTAATGAGCAGTTGATGCTGTTGTCCTCAGAGAGACACTGAATATAGTCAACAATTCCTTCAGCTGCAGTTGGAAAGGTGCCTGTTTTTTCAGCAATAATTACCTATTCGTAGCTGTTTCCAGAAGACTGTTCACGTCTAACGGTAGGTGCTTTATAAATAACAACGTCATGACAGATGTCAAACCTCAGTCTGAAATAGCAAGTTGACTTTTCCATTCTTGTTTCCCCGATAAATGTGACACAGTGCAAAAAAGAGATACTTCGGATAATAATTTCTAAAAGTGAAACGGATAATGTCACGCTGATTTGAGCCTGGCTCCAAACGGTTATCATCTTGTAATATATAAATGCTAAAGACAAAACAACCTGGTATAACAGCACTTTAGTTTGTAACTGCTTTTGCTGATGTTGTAATTGGATAACATGCTGCACTAAAGAAACAATAACTCATTTACTTTCTTCTCCATTGCCTCAAATGAGATGATCTACAATAATACTAATATAAAAGCAAATAACCCTAACATGATTAAGACTGAACCCGCCTGAAATTACACCACATAATTAGACAATGCTAAATTTTCTCGGTAGCAACACAGTTAAAGGTCCAGGCTGCAGGCAGAAGGTTATGTAAGGATATGGGTAATTACATGTTATTTTATGAGAGAAGAAGCAAGAGCCTGATTATGCAACAGGCTGACAATTTTCTTGCACTTTTCACACTCTATTTGAGTCGCTCTGACATGAGGCTTTCATTTTTAGGTAATCAAATCAGATAGTGATAGATAATTCGAGTTTCTTGAATTTTGAAGCAGCAGCTGAGAAAACCGTGTCACCACAAGATCCATTTCGTAGCATTTCTGGAGCTTTTGATTGTGTCCCGTGATCTTCATCAGCAGATGGAGTTCTGCTGTTGAATGTCGTTATAAGGACGTCTTGTGGACGGTGACTTGAGGTTTAAAGGTTCAAATCAAACAAAAAATGTTATTCAAATCAGATTTAAAAGTTCAACTCGTAGGTCAACATAGACAAAAAGTCCTTAAAGCTCAGGAAAAAAATTTTAATTTCAACATCCACACTATCTCATGACAATTGAATCCATCTGCTGAGGAAGATCATGGGACACAATCAAAAGCTACAGAAGAAAATCTAACCTGACATTTTGGAAAATTTGTTTACCATATGTAGATATCATGTTCAACCTACTCTATATATCATTCTCATGTATGAATAGCATTACCTATAGGCTGTAGCAATTTCTATATCATCACCCATCACCTTTATAGCCGGTTGGTTGGCTTTCAATTTGTAAAATTTGAGATTCTGTAAATTAACAGCTAAATATTAATCTAGATATGCAAACTATCACTCACTCATATACTAATGCAAAGGGGAGGTAAATGACCACCAGGAAGATTTCCCTAATGTTTTTCCAGCCATTTCAATCACTGTGATACTGTAAGCAAACAGTGACACTGTTATGTAAAAAGAATTCACTATTTATTGTAAAAATCACACCGTCAGAACAATTCAGGCCTTTCAGTCTCTTAAGTTTATGTGCTCCATCATTTGAAGAGGGGGAAGCTCTGGAGGCTGTGGACATACTTGAAGCATTCGAGGCTCATTATCTGTGCTGAAGAAGCACCCCTGAGTACCACACTGTACGGACACTGAGTCAGCCGCTAGTCCCCAACAATTAAAGATCTATTTTTCTGGCAAAAGAAATAGCCGTGGCTTTTGTCTGCCAGCTGACTTTAATTATCCGGTCATTTTTTATAGTCCCTGAATCTCAGACTGTCAGGTTTGTGTTCAGTCAGTGCCTTTTCCTTGATTCCTCTCAATCCATAGTGATTAAGGCTGATAGATCTCTCAGGGTGAAGGTGTTCAACTGTTCAAATCTGCTACTGAAGATGTAATCCATCACTTTCCTCAGTCACCCTGCTCTTCCATAAGCTTTAGTGGAATGAGAGAAGATGTTAAAAATAGCATAAATCCAGCAAAACATCATCTTCAATACCTCTATTGTTCAAAGTCATAGTCATGAATAATTATTTTCTGATGGCGCATGTTCTGTTTCCATGACAATAATCAAAGATTTCGTTTATGCATGTATGCAGAGTGATATCAGATCACAATCCACATATAGAACCCACATATTCCTGAATCAGGGTAAATTTTCAGTGACTGTAAAACTGCATCAAGTGCAAAATGCACAAAGACACACAGCTACACTGACACATGGAGCAGTATCGCGCCTCTGGGAGTGTGATTTTCAATCCTATGACTTCATGGTTTATAAAAGAATATACTCACAGTGTTGTGGAGACAACAGATTGTTGCTGTCTGCAGATTCAGCTGCACACTGTTTGTTATTCTGATACAAAAAAGAAACGTTTAACACGTTCGTTCACTGAAAGGGGCTGGAGGATTGTTGCCAAAAGCTATTCAAAAGAGATTGAAGAGCTGAAATCCTCAAAAAGCCAACTATCGAGTAGTTGGAGGTCAGTTCGATCGAACAATGCGCAGCCTCACTCCCTGAGGGGTTTCGCTCCATCACGATTTAAAGCGTCTATCCACAAACTTATTCTGTTCAGGCCAGTCACTGCTGCAGTAGTGAATTTTCATGTGGGAGTTAGACTCTCTGTCAAACCAGCATAAGGACACAATGTTCGGTCATTGAACCAAAAAAAAAAACATAATGGTGTAATTCACTTTGTCACCCAGTGACTCACAGCTGATTCATCTATTACAGTGGCAGGCTATAACGTCCAAATGTCATTTTCCCATAATCTTGAGGATTTATGATCTCCATTGCGCTGTGTAGGGGATTGAAACTATGGAAAGAGATGAGGATCAGTCTTTCAGGCAATGCTAAGCTCATTTCTTCAATTGCGTTCTCATTGCTTGTGTCACCAGAACAGGATATGATGAATGGGTTTTGTCCTTGCTTGTTTTGGAGCCTCATTAGTGAAGCAATTTGCGTCAGGTTTTTGTTCATACTTTCTATGTGTACCCTAGCAGCATGAAAATGTGAAGTTGATGAGATGTGGATTTTAAAAGATGAATAAAAAGTTGCATACCACAGATTGAAGTAAACACGAAGCTAAGTTAAATGTGAAATTTATACATTTATTTGTACAAAACAAACCATCTAAGTAATCCTTTTTACTACCTCCACACTCACCAGCGCTACAGATGAATCCTTCTTTTTCGAAACCATGATTACAACAAGTACAACAACAAGATGAATCTTCATGTCAGTGCCCTGGATACACCTAATATTTCAGTTTTGCCTAGAAGTATGCTAATAATTCATGTCTAGCCCCATGCCGTGGCTAGGTGACTTCAAGTATGTTTTTTTTTTGTGTATTGTTTCCTACAGTCTGCAGCACTGGAATACCAACTGTGAACTAATTTATCTTCAAACCAAAAAAATATTTCCAGTGACCTCATTATTTGATACTTCAGACATGAGCACGTTTGTGATCCAGCAAACACACCCAGACCTATTTAAACCACAATGCAACAATTATTTATGTGTCTGAGAACCTGAGATAGGATAAATTAAACTCTACCCATGACGCTCCTCCCTCTGTCTCTGGCTAGATGTCTGCATTTATTCACAAGATTTGTTTCTGCAACCTCAAGTTTAGCAGCTGCTGTGCACCTTCTTAATTACAGCAAGTGAGAAAACTGCTCATATAGTCAATTACCACGGCAACCTGATAAACCAATGTACTTGTTACCGCATTTTGTAACAATTTATTAATCGGAATATATTTTACTTAGACTATTGGTCAAATAATCTTCTGCCTAAATGTAACACGTTGTTGTGCATGGTCATATTATGTAAACCTTACTAAATACTTCATCATCAGAGCCTGTTGCTGTCTGTGCTGCACTTGATTTTGCCAACTCTCTGCCTCTCTCCTCTCTCCTCCCCCGCCCCTGGAGCTCTGTTTATCTGTCTGTCTTTAGGCAGAATATTCCAAAAACATGAATACATTTCCATGAAATGCACCGGACAGATGGGCCTTGTATCAAGGAACTTTTTTTTTTTTTTTTTTTAGTTCAGTAACGTGGGTCTAGGATTTCTGCCAGTAAATTGATAGCTATAGATATAGTGAGTTAACAGAGATTCACACTTGAATCCTAGGTGATGTTTACAAGGTCACAGAATCCATATGGATACAATAGAAATCCACTATAGTTACACTATAGTAACATCTAATGGTAACCAGTTGGAACTGCAACATCAGCTCTCTCACTTGCTCCTCCACAAGTCTCTGCCGTGAATAAACAGGCCTCAAAGTCAATTCAGTCTTTCATTTTTCTTTAAGTCTTTCAGCTCATTTTATTGTACTGCTATTGAGTCCTCTTATGTTAATAGCAGTGGGCAAACAGATAAGAGGGACACACACACTACTATATTAAAAAAAATAAGCATTGCAGCAGCAGCAGTTGAGTCAACACCTCTCTGACTGTGTCCACACACATTTGCATTTTTTAATTAGTTCCGGGAATTGAACTTTTAATATATATTAACAAACAAAAACATACACGTTGTCAGTGGCCAACACTTATCTGAGGCAATGCCAATGATGCTTTTGCACCAGGCTGAAATACTTTATACTCCCTGGATTCGTAGATATGAGCTGTATAACAGTGTGGCACCCTTCACCTTCTTAATATTTCCATGATGTACCTGGCTATAATTTTTATGACATGTCTTTATGAGATGGTTCAAAGAGGAAAGAGAAACATTAAAAGTTCATAGCCAAGATCCTCACTTTCCTTCTTTGTGTCAAACCAACTGAATTAACTTTAAATGTTCTGTTGTCTTTTGAAACTTATGACATACATTAATAACAAACCTCCTTTCGGCCCACTCATGTTCATAGACTGCCGCATTAGAGAGGCTTTTAATGTTCACCGGATAAAGAGACTATGCAGTTATTTACAGCGAAACTCTGGGTGAAAGAGCATTAACCTGATCAGCCTGTAAACCCATGTATGAAAGTAACTGCTTATGATTTCCTGACTGCAATATCATATTAGTGATAATTATGCACAATTGTTTACCATTCATCTGTGTGTGTGTGTGTGTGTGTGTGTGTGTGTGTGTGTGTGTGTGTGTGTGTGTGTGTGTGTGTGTGCAGGTGTACTATATGTGCTTATGTGCTTGTGTGTAAGATTGTGAAGGGAAAGCAAAGAATGCTTTGACACTTCTTTTGCAGTTCTGTGCATTTAAACTCTTTTTCAAATAAGGAGAATCAATAGAAAATACACACAATGCCATAGTGAAAAGAACTTGTTAAAGGCTGTTAAATGTGGCATCTTCCTATTGTTGCCGTAGAAACCAAGAAAAAATGTCTCTACTCCACGCAGTATTCCTTGTATTTATTACCTCATGTCTTGTACACAAAATGTACGTGAAAGAGTCTTTTCATGAATCGGCGCGGGGGGAGGGGAGGGGGGGAGAAAAGAACAACTACAGATGCTTCTCCTCATTCGTCTGGAGCTGCCAGACAGGCGACTGAAGATGAATGTGAAGTTGGAGAATACTGCAATTACTTTACCAAGATTGGTGCGAAGCCTCCTACATCCTACATCTGCCACAGTTAGTGTCTCACACACACATACACCCCTCCCCCTCCCCCATTTATTTTTTCTTTCCATCTTACTCCCTTTAATTCTTTCTCTCCAGGACTTACAGACTCATAACACCATTAAATTATACAGTGCAGCAGGCTGTGCAGATAGCCTGTTGTTCACCATATCACTAACAACTCACAGCTGTGTCAGCTGATGGATCAGTGATAGGGTGAGCCTGACGGAAACTAACACTACCCGAGAAATTAGGTGATGACCCTGAGAACGGTTCAGGTTGCCAGCTTTTCTCCAGTTGCTCATTGGGTGGCAGCATGGGCTAGAGATTCACAGGACTACTGACCAGAGGAGCCAGAGGAGGTTAAAACTCTGTGCTGTCGACCATCTCTGTCATTTATGTAGTGAGCAAACATTTGTCACAGAGGGAGGGACATTCAATGACAGAAGAAAATTAGGCAATGTGTAAACTGGAATATATGTACAGACAGTGCACAAAATAACAGAAACATGCAACAACAACAAAAAGATATATATACAGTGCAAGATGATTTGTGAAACCATACTTTCTGATAGAGCTGTCGGCTTTCTCCGGAATCAGGCCCTCATGCATTTATTCACCACTTCCTATAAAACAAAGATAAGATAAAGCTCAGTAGCAGTGAGCAGTAAATCGAGGTACATGAGACAGACATACAGTATATCAGCTGAACCACTATTGTTTTGTATCTGCACTCACGCCAGCAGAGTCGCACAACAGTAAATGTGCCTTTTTAAAGTGAGTGGAAACTCATATGGATGCATACATTTCACACTCAAAATACAGACTCTCTTATAAAGTGACACACTAAATAACATGTATTATATAGAGTGCTGCAGGGAGGACGTATTTTTGAAAGCAGACCCGGAAGAAAGCATCACCCTGGTTCAATCAACAAATAGCCACTGGGATTTTTCCATTGGTTTTTTGATTATTGCAGAAAATAAACAAGCAAAAGTTATATGATACTGAACATCATTTTTATGATTTTATGATTTACGAAGTCTAAATACAATCACCAGAAGTAAAAAGCTACTATTTCACTGTCACCACTGCTAAACTTCCAACTTGTAGTTTGATTAAGCGCTTACCTCTTCTTCAAAAGCCTTTCCTCTTACAGAGTTAGTAATAGTTTGCAAGAGCGCGACTATAAACACAGCAACGCTGTGAAAGTGGACTGGTGAATAGACCGGTTTTCATATTCAGTGTGAGGACGTTAAAGGCCCCCAACAACCTCTGTAGTCTCATTTAACAACCTGTTAGCAACCGCCTTTTTGAGACATATAAAAGCTTAAAGAATCACAAGTGGGGTGTTGACATGTATTTTCTGTGGTAGGATAAAACTTGGAAATGTCTTGAGCTTGTGTTAACCACACACTTTATTTTAGGCATCTAACCAAAACCTCATTCAGAAAATCCATCGACTTCAGGACGAGGAAACCAGAAAGTGCATGAATGCTACGTAACTTATCACTGGGTTTTAGGACTCATTCTGCAGCACTCTATAGTAAATACATACACAGTCATTGTCTTATACTGTAGAGCATTACTCTTACTTTGTCCATGTTATCCGTATGCAAAGACCCAGCCGCCGCTCTGTGCATGTGGGCTAATGGATAACTAAGATGGGATTTTATGAGTTCATGATCTGTCCAGCTGGCGGTAACGTGGTGTCTATGAATGGTAGAGTGGTCCCTTAGTGTGTGCCATGAATTACTGTCAGCGACTGCACATTACAACAACAGCACCTATAGTGATTTCCTATGCCTCAGAGCGCTCACTCATTCTAACAGAGCCTTTTCACAGTATAACTGGAGCTCTTTCAGGCCGAGTACCCAACTTCAACAAAACACGCAGTGTACCTTTCTGTCACACAAGCACACACTTATGTAAAGTTGTGGTGATTCCGCAGGGAAAATGTGTCATTTTAAATCCAGTTGTAAAAACACTTAAATTGATTGTTTTTCTCCAAAGCTTTGATTACTGCTTGCCCTCTTATCAGTTAGTACCGGTAATACATAACACAGATTTACTGTATCTATGCTCTTATGTAACTCTGAAGAAACTTTCCTCAATTTAGTTTTTATTTGTCGTAGATAATGAACCAACATGGAGTCAAATATTTGATTCTCTGTGGTGTAAATGTGAAATTTATCTCAATCTCATTACCTTCAAGGGTCAGTTCCAGTAGCTGTAATACCCCTCATGCAAGAATGAAAATCCATTAACTGTTGTAGTGAAGCAGTCTGTCTTTAGTATGTCTATGCCTCATGTTTATCTGTCTCTTTTTAAGATCTTTGAAGGTAGAGATAGAAGCATTTAACCCCTTTTTGCACAGAGGAGTAGACTAATGGAAGTCAATCAGTAGCCATGCCTTTGATGAGATGTGGGAGTTAAGTGGCCCGAGGGGGAAAAAAAAAACATTGCATAATATATTAAATTCATTTGCATGGTAAAGAAGCCCTGTAATTGAAATCCCGGGCCATTCGTGGTTTGATTTGAGTCTCTGCTCAGCAAATACACCTGTAAGATCAAAATGAATGTCAATAGTTAACTGACAGATTTGAGCTATAGAAGCTTCAGCCAGCCTTCCCAAGAGCCTCACTGACACGAGTTGTTAGAAGTCTTTTTGTGACAGTGAATGATGTTGATTGTCATCAGATAATAACTGTAGATCTGTCTCTGTCTCTTCTGTTGGACTGTCTGTTTCTTGTCACTCTCTGTCACTTCTCCATCAATAGAAGCATTGTTCAGTCACGCCGCAGAATCCAAGAATCGAGTTGTTTCGAGCCCCGACAACGGCCTTTTGCGTGCTCCGTGCACAAGGCCCCAGAAAAAGTCACGCTCAGAGAGGGAGGTGTGGAAACACACAAATACACGAGCGCACACAGTTTAATCGCACGCTGGCAGACAGACTGCCCACATTGTTTGTCTATAACCTTCAACCGTTTGTTCCCAAAGAGGCGGAGAAGGTCAGGTCTCATGATCTGTGACATAACAAGTCACTGTTTGTGCCATCTTTTAAAACTGGTCAGTCCCTGATGAAGGTCAACTTGAAGGTGCTGAAAAGGAGCAAATGAAATTTATGTCCACCTGCATTACACGGTTGTTGATTCATTACAGTGTGGCGACAGGAAAAACTGGCTAATGAGAAAGTCAGCATTGCTCTATATCATGATAAAAACACAGAAAAAGGTTTATGATTTCAGGTGAAAATCTGAGTGCGTGTCCGCTCTGCTGGTGTGTTGCTCTGCTTTCTCTGTGCAGCCATATAGAATACATCACTGTTATGTAATCTTAATCACTCTTTCAAAACTCTTGTGGTGATGACCTGTTAAATGTCTTTTTGAAGTCTTTTGCTGGAAAAAAGAAATTACAGCGACTTCAAAGCTCTGTGAATTTACCATCGCAGTCAGCATTTCAAACCAACAGTACATATATTTGTAATTCATGTCAACTAATCATTATAATGCATAGCAATTTGGCTAATTAGTGTTTCTTCCAGTACATGTATTAACACGAAAAACATACTGTAAAGCACAGTTTGCTGTAGTATGTTAGTGTGTGAATGTGTTAGATCATTACTGTGTTTCTTGGAGCAGAAGAGCTTTACAGCATCACCTGTTTGTGTAGTTGGTTGGAGTGTTCCTTTGTCTTCATGGAGGTCACTTTACTGACTCACCAAAAGCTGGACTTTCCAAATATAGCATTTATAATTAATTGAACCCCCCTGACTACAACACACACTGGGTCATTTCCATTAAACTGATTGTTTGGCTTCTACTAGATGATTTAGGTGTGACCCATTAAAGGGAGTGAATACTTAGGCAAACATGCATTTTGTATTGTATTTTCTATTCTAAAAGTGTCAAAAAGCCATATTAAATCTTCCTTGATTCAACACTATAAAGCAATAGAACTACAATAGTTTCCACAGCTTAATTCAACAAATTTCAAATTTTCAGGGACCTTAACATGGTTATATTGTGCTGTAGATCCCCCCTCTTCCTCTAGTCCAACCTGAGATAATATGTGCTGACTGAATACTAGAAATATTCCATATAAAGCTCCCACATTTTACACTTTACTGGTGTTGAAGTTTTGATATGTTTTATGATATATGTAGGACATATCTCCTCTTTCTGGTTTCTCACAGGAGCTCCGGCAACAACAGGTCTGGAGTGACAAATAAAAATATAGCAGATTTCAGGTAAATACTCAGAGAAACCAAATTCTGCAAGGTTGGACACTGGGTCCAGGTCAGCCGTGCTGGGGGCTTAGCTGAGGGTGATGACTGTTTTGTAGTGACTTCATAAAGTTGTGGAAGTCCTGCACGGCTCGTATTAAGATAAAGTTTTTGAATATGGGCTGGATTGCACACTCTGATACTTTCACAGTAGTTGTATAGCAGCTAGACCTGCTTTATAATTTTAAAAAAAAGGACAAGGGCATCTCACTTTCTACAATATGGGACCTTTAAGGTTTTATGCATTAATTTTCTGTGCTTTTTTTCTGCTGACTGAGCAAGAACCTCCTGTTGAATGTTTAGTCCCCAACAGCTGCACACAGCACAAAACAAACACCTGATGCACTTCCAGGCTTCTAAAAGAAATGGATATCATCGTTAATAGTGGAAATGAAAAACGAAGTCGATCAGGAGCAGCACTCAGGCCACTAAGAGGTTAAAAGAAGGGAGGTCATTCGTGGTGTTTGGTCAGACACTGATAGGTCACTGCTCGGTGGTCTGCTCTCTGCCGCGGCTCTCATCCGTGAAGTAACGGGCTGCGGGTCTCCGCCTCCAAGATGCACTGATTTGCGTTTGTTATTCCGCCGGGCAAACAAAGCTCCACACCACACCGGATTTATTTTTACCTATCAGCATGGATGAGCGCCGTCTGTGAAGTTGTCCTCCGGGTTTTTGGCGGCGTGTGAGTCAAGTGGACGAACAAGTTTGTAGAAGTTGGCGAAGAGGAATCAAAGGTAAAACCTCAAACACTAAAGAAACGTGACACACTTTTTTCCGGGGTTTCTGAGGTTTGCTGCTTTGTTGGAGTTTGGTTCGGTTTTGTTTTGAGTTGTCAGTGAGAAATGCTCGAACCGAAACAACGTCAGCAGTTTTAACAGTTCAAACAAGCAGTTTCATAAACAGATGAAAACTCGGCGTGCGACAGATTCGCAATTTTAAATGTATTGATTAAAGTAAACAATATATTGATTATCCGACAGCTAATAGTTGCATATAATCTGTTCTAAAATCCGGAGTGTAGGATATAATTTCCTGCATCGTTTTGAGCAGAGCGCTCTTGTGCACTTGCTGTCCAGTTCCTGTTGCTTGTCTGAGACAGATGCGGCTGTGTGTGCATCACCAAACTTTACCAAGAGTTACAATATTCACGTCTTATCTAAAATTACTGTAAACGTCAGGATGATGTGTTTGTACGTCTTCTGTGAAAAAACTTCCTTTTAACTTCAGAGTGTTTTTATAATGTAAGAAACAATCAGCGTTGTGTGCGAGGTCGTGCATCAGTCGCAGGGTTGGAGGTTCGATCCTCGGCTCCTCCTGTCTGAGTCAGTCCATTCACCCAGTGAGACCATCTCTCTGATATCTGATAGTTGTAGTATCTTCTTGTGTATATAGAGAGAATTACTAAAAATCTAAGTAAAATGTTTCACTGGGGATTTCTTTTTCTTTGTTTTGTTTTGAATTAAAGATGATGTATTCTAGTTAAGTTTAAATTAGTGGCCAGTATAGCTACATGAAAATGACAATTTTCAGTTGCTTTTTTTATGTAGTTTGATGTGTAGTTTATTTGCAGTCTAATGACTTCTGTATTTGTTTTCTTGTACACAGTATTGATCATATTGAAAAGAACAAAACAGTGCATGTGTGTATATAGGCCATAACCTGATACATGCGCCCACCAGTCAAACAATGGTCCTACTTGTTCTGTGGTTTAACCTTGGCACTGGCTGCATCATTCACTTGGCAGACCTGTGTATGGTCAAAAAAAAAATAAAAGTTGCAACAAAAAGTTTCAAGCATAAATTCTGCTTCGCAGAGAAGTTCCATCAAGCATTTTGTTTTTGTAACAATGCAGTCCTCCTCATCTGTCCCATGTTTTCTTGACTTTGAACATATTTCCTGTGCACATCGCCACCTTGACTGTAGCTACTTGTACAAGGTTGCTATCGTGAGGGTTTGGTCGGTTTTATTTCAGTCACTGTAGCTAAAATGTTTTTACCCTGTTGTAGTTTTTGTGCTTGTTTTTGTTAATGCTGTAACACTCCTCTGATCAGGAGAGTACTTCCCATACAGTTTTGTATATTTTACTTTGAGTAAAGGATGGTGGCCTATAAGTGACATTTATATCATCACTGTATTGCTGAGGACCTACAGATACACCTGGTTGTTTTGGATCACATTCTGGAGCTGCTGACTATTTTTTAAGATAACGACCTGGAGCAGACGACAACAGTGCTGTAATACATGCATACTACAACACAGAGTAATGAGTGCAATAGTTAGGGCTGGCCCAAGGAAGGGAAATGTTTGGGCCTGCAGTAGGTAATTGCAATACAGGCTATAAGAAATTAATATACAAAAAACAACAAGATGTCTATATGAACATTATGTGATGATGACTGATGACGCTTGGTTTTATAATGTGACAGTTGAGATAAACTCTTCAGGGGTGCTCTGGCATCTTCCTTTCATACATTAAAAACATGACATTTGAAGCCGTAAGAGAAACTGTAACAATGAGCCCATTTCAAGGAGCATTTTGACATTTTGGAAAACACACTTGGTTACCATCTTAACCAAACACAAATGAAGAGAAGCCTCAATTTCCTTTCAGTCTCCAGCTAGCCCTTGGCTTTGTTTCTCCTAGCTCAGCACAAAAATTTGAAACCTTTCACCAATCTACTTATACATGTAAATTACATTTAGAATTAAAGCTGATAAACCATTGTGTTTGGAAAACAGTTACAGTAGGTGTTGGAGCTATTTCTTAACCCACACGGTGACTGCAGCATCTCAGAAAGAAACCTGTCTTCACCGTAGAGTTGCCACCTTTGCACATCTCTGACATGCACTACATCCAGGAAACTCTTGACTCTACTGCCATTCTATGAAAATGCCTGCAAATCAACAAAACATGCTGCCAATGAGAGCAGTTAGCACAGTTTGTGGCTGTCGCTGTGGCTGTCGCTGTGGCCAGCTCTCAATCTCTCTCTCTGAATGAGACCACTTTGAATGCATCTCACAGTCTGATGTCTCCCAGCTTCCGACAGCCCCTCTTCTCTCAGCTGTTTGTGACTGTCAGGCCTGGGAAAATGCCTCTTAACCCCACAGGAAATGACAGTTGGTGAACAAATCAAGCTGTTGCTTGCAGTTGTCTTTACCTTAGTCTTACTGCAAATATAGCACTTTTATTGCTTGTGTTCAAAGATGATATTTGTCAGCGTGATTTCAGAAGGGTTTTTTGGACATACACGGCAAAATTCCTTTGTTGGCGGTAGCTGATTGTGTAAGTCATTGTTCTCCCATCTTTTCTGGCTTTGTTCTGGTGATAGACAGTTAGAGATCGATACACAGAGTACATTCTCAACTTATTATCTAGGCTTTCAAACTATAATATGTAATAGATATGTGCCAAATTTAGTGACAGTACATCAGTTCTTTAGAAAGTCTATGTTTTGTGGTCTGGGCTTTTTCCTGTTTTGTATTCTGTGTGGTCTAAATGTGGTTCTCCAACATATTGATACTTTCCAAACAATGTTTCAAATCACGTTGAATGCTCTAGTGTTGTTACTGAAAAAGATCTTTGAAAAGCTTGTGGCAATGGTTGCTGATGGGCTTGTTAGAGGGTGTCAACTAGTTGGAACACCTAGGAACACTTGGAGAAGTAAATATATTCATTCATAAATGAAGTAAAATGATGATCATTATGAACAATTTGTTTTCAAAAAAAATTCTGTTCAGGGGACTGCATATTAATTATCAAGTTCTGAAAAGTTTAAGCTGTGAAGTTGAGTTGTGATCACAGATCTAAAAGCTGGCTCACTTTCACATCTTCTGAGAGAGCAGATGATTATATCCACTGGAGCTGTAAATGCAGCGCCACCTGCTGATTTTTCTTTCGTTTTAAAAGTAAGAAACTGGTAAATTACATTGATTGTGATGGTGGAATTTCAGTAAATTATGCAGCACCTCCTAAACCAAAATTCAACCTGCCAATGAATTTGAAAAATTAGTTCAGACCATCCAGATTTCATCACAATTTTAGCAGCACAGTCTTTGGAGCCGCTTGAACAGGATTAGTGCAGCATTAGTCAGCCAGATGGAAATGTACAGCAACATAAACACATCACTCATATTAGCAATGCCAAATATGAAAGGCAGTATAGCATGACAGACCCAAATAGAATGTCTTGGCAGCGCGCCATTAACTACTGTCACTTAACAGCACATAATTACTGTCATGAAACTATAATCTAATTACCCAATCAGACTTCATTCAGATATGCCATTTAAAAACACTGTTAAGAACCATAAACAGGCTTTTTGTTTGGTGGCTTGAATGCAAAATAAATAGCTTCGGATTTAACTCCTCTTTATCTCAGTATGTGTGGAAGATAATGAGTTTTTAGTTTCCAGGATCATCGCATTTATTAAGGCTTTTTCAGGCTGACGCTGATCAGACTCTGCAAAAGCCACAGCTCTCCCTTATGTCTGATGTCCATCCTCATGGAAACACCCAGACACTAGTCTGGGTGTTTCCATGATGATGTGAAAATCGTGAACTTTGTGAAGAGGAGGTGTTATAGATACAACATGAAACATTCATCTGCTACTGTATGGCCTATTTTTCATCTCAAATTTATTCATGACAAACCTTGGATGATTCTGATCAGCATTCACAGCATTCCCAGTGCATAAAGTACCCTCAATTAAAACACAATCATCTTGAAACCGCCCATGCTCATTCTGTCTGATTTTTTTTTTGGATACAGTTTGTCTCAACTTCCTTTCATCATCGACTAAAATGTGTCTTCACTACACTCTCACATGATACTACAGTCTGTGTTGTACTTCACCAAAGAGCTGTGCCCGTTTCCATAGTGTAACAAGGATATTTTTAGAAGGCAGGGGGATCTAAATAAGAGATGAAAGCTTGGTTTTTGATCAGTACAGCAAGTCTCTATAGACACGGACCAACGAGAAAGGGGGAGGGAGCAGTTCTCATGATGAGGATGTTGGGACATGCCTGCCAGCTCTGATTGAAAAGGCTGCACATCCGAATACATACAGCTGTTTTAGTAGCTTCTTGTTAAAGGTGCTATATGTAGGTTTTTTGGTGGGGTTTTGTACATTTTCTGAAGCTCTTGGCAAGCGACTATTACCACCAGCACCACCACCTGCTCCCGGAAAGAAACCGGGTTCTGCGGCAGAGAAAAATGACACTTGTGAGGAAGCCTTGTGGGATCATCTATTAGCATGCCTTGTAGCTTTGTAGCTGTAACTTTTCTTCAAGTAATACATGACTAATGTGACTCACGTATGAAAAAAACCTTGCTTCTGTATTTATGTTTACAATGAAGCCATTTTACCATAAATAACTCCCCTGGCTGGTGAACAGCACCGTGGCAGAGCTGGAAGAAAGAGTGGTCTGTTTTGGATGCAGTCATTTACAGCACAATGTGTTCCTTCATTCTTCTTTACAGCGAGTCGGTGTGCACTCAGATGCCAGTCTGACTGGAGCTCTAGTAAGATTTATACAGTAGATTAGCGCAGGAAAAGGAAAAGGTAAAATAGGGTGAAGCCTGTTACATGAGCAGACTTTATAATCTCATCATAGCTTCACTGTACACGCTGTAATATTTGCCCATCAGCACTGTGACCCTGTTATGTTGCAGGATGCACTCCTACATGAATTAGTAATTGCTCAGTGACAGGGCTTTATGTGGGGATTGTGTTGTTTAGCATGGATTCCACTTCGTAACACATCAATAGCGTCATGCCTGTGAGATAAACGTTAGACAGACAAATAATTTATGCTGCAATATTATTTCATCTTATTTGTCTCAGCTTTGTTGTTCATTCCCTTTCAACAGCACTGTTGTGAGATTAAGTTGCATTACGCACATTGAATTTTAATTCAGTTTCTGAAATTTTTTCTTTCATGTGTTTTTTTATGTGTTAAAGTAACATAATCAGTTGTAATTGACATAATTCGCTTTAAGGGTGATTTGCTGTGTGTAAATCCAAACCTTTCAAAATTGCTTCAGTTGGTGTATAAAGCTTGAATCCTGAGTTTGCCTTTGGCACTTCTTGTCTCTTTGCTGGTTGGTCATAGACCCTGTAATTGATTCAGTGATACCAGCACTAAGCCTCTGCTTCAGCCAGTCAGCAGCTCTCTATCTATCTCTCACTAACTTTCTCCATTTCTCTGAAAATATTTTCTACTTACATTTACATGCTAAGGAGAAGATGGAATAAATTAGGAAAACTGCTTATTTTGATAAATAGTTTTCCAAATCTGTTGTGGTGCCATGCTTTTACTCAACAGCTATGGTCACAGCAGCTCAAATTATACCAACCACATTGTAACCATTACACTTTAATAAAATATCAGGGGCATTGGTGAATGTTATACCCTTTCATTGTTAAATTTCCTGAAGGTTTACTTAACTTAAAGGGAAATAGCATCCAGAGAGTTGTTACCCTGTATCTTCACAGGTAGTGATAAATGCATTAATATGCTGCTTAATTTGAGGTGCAGAATTGCCCATTTAGACATATTTTACACTTTTCCTGTTTTATTTATTTTTTTATTTTTTTATTTTCATTTTGATAGTTATAAGAAGATATGTATTTGGTTTTAAGTACCAAAAACCATCTCAATATATTTTTACGTTTCTTCTCAGGCTTCTCTCTGGAGCTTTAACAACAGCAGGTCAGCCAGCCAATCAGAAGAGAGGAGGCTTTGAGCCTTTCTTCTGATCGGCCGAATGAAAATATAGCAGATTACAGGTAAACACTCAAACCAAACCAAATCCTGCAAGGTTGGACAGTGGGTCCGAGTGGCTCGGGCTTGGGGCATGGCTGAGGGCAGTGACTGCTTTATTGTGACATCACAAAGTTACAGATGACCTGACGACTCGTTTTGAGGCTCAGTTTCTAAACACGGGCTGTGTGCATTTCTCTGTGGACTGAGCGCTTTGATACTTTCACAGCATCAATATAGCACCTAGACTTACTACTATAAAATATGGGACCTTTAAAAAATTTAGAGTTCTGTACTCTGAGGATTGTTTCGCAGCCTCCTCACTCTCATAGTCCTTTAAAGTAAGTAGTAGTAATAGTTCTTCACCATGACAAACAGATTTCCCACTCCTCAGATGCTGTATGTTTTGAGCTCCTGTAAAGAATTCATTTGACTAATCGCAGCACTGTATGCCGCATGTTTTTTCGTGAGTGTTCATTTAATCAGCATTAGCATGCCTCTGTAATCTGCCCACAGTCTTTGACATTGTGTTGACAGGGACACGGTGCTAAGAATAGAGAGGCAGTGAACAATAGAGCTGAACTTTGATGGTCAGTAATGACGCGTGAAAGGCAAGCAAGCGCGTGGTTGTTCTGCGCTGTGTAGCCATCACGGTGATGGAAAACTGTGATCTGTGTCTCAGCTGTAACAGCAAAGCTACTCCGTGGTGGGTCCATCTGTTGACTCCACTAATGTACGCATGGCAAAGTGCACAACTCACTGAGACACAAGATGGATAGATCATTAGGGTCTTTCCTGCTGTGCACTCAGTTTTTTTAATATTATTACACTGCACAGGTGCATCAACACGCTCCCCAGCTAGAGAGCAGTGTTTAACAGCGTTTCCTTTTCCTGAGACTTGACTCGATGAAAAAAATAATAATAAAATACTGATCTGTTAATGAAATCTGAAATTATCCATACACAAGAATTCATGGCGGTGGCTAGAAACAACACTTTAACAAAATTGTCAGCAATGCCCATATGCTCAACTGTGATATCACCTGTTCATCTGAATTAAGCCCAGCGACGCCAGAGTACGACCTGAGGCTCCTAGAACGTGTGAAACTGTAACAAGAAACGTTGTCTTACCATAATTTATGCATGAAGTTTCCCCACTTCACACTCAGCCTGCAGGTCAGAGTGTGTGTTGTTGTTGTTGTTGTTGTTGTTGTTGTTGTTGTTGTTGTGTGTGTGTGTGTGTGTGTGTGTGTGTGTGTGTGTGTGTGTCCAGGACATCATTACTAACGGTGACACAGTTAGAGCTTATCATTATAAAAATGCATTGTTTTAAAAACATAATAGTAAGGTTGGGTTTTTTGTTTTTTATTAACAGTCATTTAGCTGAATAGTAATCATGGCTAAATATTGCATAATAAAGAATATGCAGACATGTTAAATAGTATGTAATAATCATAAGTCATGTTTGATTTCACCATACACTGAAATTCTCACTATTCCAGCCTTTTAGCATCGACCTTTAAACAGACCAATTGCTTCAAGTCAAATATTTGTGAATGATTCCCGACTGTCAAAATCCAAAGGCAACCTGTGATATTTGGCTGGCTATCTCTGTGACACTGATAGCAGTGTTTGAATTGACAGCTTTAGCCACAAAAGCCTCAAAATTAGTGGTAGAAAAAGGAATAAAAGGAATAATCTGCCACTTATTGATATGTTTGATATCTGGGCCTGGGTCTCCAAATGACCTTTTATCTATGTAGTTACATAAAAATAACATCCATGCAAGTTAGCCGTGGTGGTCTCGGTCATGCTTCTTTCAGTATGATAGCATTGATTCTGATATGCTCCATAGTTATACTTACATAATTATATTTTGATGGCTACAGGGTTTGACGTTTACTTCCTAGCTTTGAAAAAAAACAATTAGAGTATTGTAAATTCAAAACTTATACTTGCATGCTGTTGAAATTACTTATGGAGTTGATCAACTCTCGATTAGTCCTGACCGATTATTTTATCTCCAAAGGATGCTTTACTTGTCGATATAACATTGCGTTTTATTAATATTCTGTTGACAGTATCATGTCACCACAATGATAATTAAAATGTTGTATTATATCATATTACAGACAACAGTGAATGGCTCACAACTTATTTCTTCGGAACACAGAAATTGAGTTAATTTTATAGTTTAGTTTTTATTTAGTTTAGTTTTAATTATATTTCCAGTAGTCCTTAACATCTATTTTTAAAGTCCAAGTCTCAGGATGTGACATATGAGTTTTATAATCACTTCAGTTGCTCGGCTCATTTTTTTCTTGGCCTTACAGTATCTTCTTCAGTGCAGTTGTCAAATCCCACTTCTATTAAGTCTCGGGATCATCTCAAAGATCAGGCCTCTTTTCACTGGTCCCACTCAGGAAAAGGCTTTTTCATGCTCTCATTTCCTCTAGGAGAGATTATTGAATGGTTGTGCACCTCTCTGTCAGAGCAGCAACACAACTCGGATTTACAGTAGAGACCACATTCTAAGCCAATTAGACTGACCCCTTCCACATGATTTACTAAATCAATACCAGCTTCTACAGAGAACATATTGCCTTTGTCTCAACCTTTAACCCAGATAGACTGTTATACTATATATAATAAATATGCTGTTATACAATATACTGTTCCCAAAATAAATGCTCTATAAATTTGTATTGACTGGCTTTAAATGATTGATTTAGTAGCAGCTATAAGTGGTACTATTAGCTTGTATAATATTTCTGTGCAGTCAGGACACACTCTCTCTTCTGTCTCAGTAGGCACATAACAGTTACCCCTGCTATTTGTTTCTCACCTCACAGATGCCCAACTGAGAAAGCCATATGTGCAGAACAATCATTCTAGTGATGATAATGGCTTAGGCTATGAGAAGAACGCAGATGGTTGTGTTTACTATTGGCTTTGTACCTGCTGTAATACTTCCACTCTCTCGACTACATGCTTTGTGATAGTTTCTGCCATATCTCATTTTGTGTTTTTGTTCTGTTTGCCTGACAGTTGCACCTGCAAAACTGACAGGTGTGGTTTTAGCTGGTATTCAGCAAAACATCAAGGGGTTCATCACATTGGCAACCTCTGGCAATGTCAAACATTTGGTGGGTGGGTTCTTTTGTTTCCTGATCTGTTAAAGTGCCGTCACTCTGGTGTGCACTTGGGTGCCCTTTAGCCGGTTAAGTAGTTAGCCGTCGCTCAGATATCCATTGTCTACAGTGGCAGTGGAGGTTGTTTGTTATCTGCTGATTAGTTTCTGGACATTGACAGAATGACTTAAGGTGTGTGTGATACACTCAACGCCATTTTCAGGGGAAGAAAGGTTGTGGATTGATAAACTTGGGCTGGTGCATGGTGGTGGATAGGCAGTGTACGTTTAGCAGATCAGAATGTGACCATGTATGAGTGTGTTTGTGCATCTCATGTGCTGCCTGTTTCATGTGATTGCTTATCATGGTGGCTGCCTGTGTCTGTGTGACTTCCTGTGCACCATGCCTGCTGTTTTGATTTATCTGCCGATGTGTGTGCGTGTGTGTGTGTGTGCGTGTGTGTGTGTGTGTCTGCTTAACTTGGTCATCATCACCCTCAGCCTTGCCTGTACCTTGCAGTCCTATCACCTCCCTCTAACCTGTAGGCATTAACCACGTGGAGACAGCGACACTCTGGGGCATAAGAAAGGACCTCACCCTTCGACATGGGCACAACCAAGGCTGACAGTGTCTTCCTCTGCTGCAGCAACGCCAAAATGAGCACAAAGTGACAACAAACAACCTCCCAGCCTTTTACACGGCATCAGCATTAATATTCAAGGGCTGACAGTTGGTGCCTTCCTCTTTAGCATTAGCAACAGCAGCTAAGGTAACAGCTTTGGCAGCTCGGACTGTAGCACAGCCAATGTGTAAGTGTGTGTGTAACTTGGCCTGCCAGTCCCTGGGGAGGACCAGCAAAGGAGTTGTGTTACACTCCCTGACAGGCCTTATACATGTTTCATCTGCTGCTCTCAGAACAGAAGCCCCCTTTGTTATCTAATCCAGCCCTCTCCTCCCCAGCCTGAGAGACTGAGTTTACTGCCACAAGACTGCTCTTCACAGTCTGTCAGCCAGCCACTGAACTGATACATATCAACCAACAGCTGAGGAGCAGCAGAAGGACTTGGTCAGGCCCCAGATATCTGCTATCAGGACTTCTCAGCCTGTCTTTCAATCCATTGGCTGGCATGTGGACAGGGCTTTAAAATAAACAAGAGGAACCGAGGGGGCTGTGTGAGGTCCACCTGAGTCAAGATTGTCAAGGATCTAAATTGTGCCTCATCTGTTCAGCACTAAACCTCAACTTTTCGGTAGCTAGTAGCCCTTCAAGCTGCAGGATTGCAAAATCTGCAATTCTTTTAACCAGGGAAGTTCTTTAGGGGTTGCATTTGCATTTTATTCAGCTAGTCAGGACCATGAGTGACACTCTTAGACCTCCTTCACTCCAGGTGAGCGTCCCAAACGACGCTCCGGCATACTCAGACGGAGGAAGCAACGCCGTGTCAGATGGTTCCGTGCAATCCAGCTCCTCGACCCCAACCCTCCGCCGCAAGCGCTTCAAGATGCGCCGTATGAGGAATGTGCCCAGCGAGAGGGAGACCGAAAGAGGGCGACTGAACGACGCCCACCTCGCAGCCAGATCCCGTTCCGGCTCCAAGGAGTACCTCCAGCTGCCCTCCATTGAGATCACGCCCTCCAGCGATGAAGATGCCCCTTCCTCCTGGTCCAGATGCTCTACGCCCAGCGCCTCCCCTCGCCGCAAGCGTTTCCTGTTGAGGAAGTGGCTGAAGGTCCGAGAGAAGAAGGAGCAAGGCAGTGAGAGCAGGTTGGTATGGGACCTCCCTACTCACCTCTCCCCATTCCCTTCTTCTCCACCACATCTTCTCTACTTACTCCATGCTGCTTCAAGGCTCCTGCTACCTGCACTAATGTGTGGTGTATCACTAACTGAAAGAGAGTTAAGCTTTGTCTTGTCAGCTCATTTTAGAGGATTGAACATTTAGACTTCTGCTAAGCTTGAGGTTTTTTTTCACCTTTCCGAATTGGATACTTGCAAAGCAGCTTAATGACTACACACAATACAAGAGGTAGTTACATTTTTCAGGTGCTTTTCTAAGCTATCTTGTGCCTCAATCTGAAGCACAAAATACCCTTTTCACTTTGTAAAACTGTTGCAAGCGTCTGCCTGAAACAATTCAGCTCTGATGGTCGTAGGGTTAGCCGTGTGGCTGTCATGTACTTTCCTGTTCTAGTGTGTTTTCAGGTCATTTTGACAGATTGTTAAGTTTGTTAACAATCACAGGCTCAGTACAGTGCACACCTCTGCCTAGGGTCACCAAAGTCCATAGATTTCTTCCTCAAAGAAGCACAAAGCTACACAGTAGATACTGTGCGCTTAAAACAAAGTGCTCAGGAGATACAGTATGGTCACTTGAAAGGTTGGCCTCACAGCAGTACGGAAGGAAAGGTCATGGGGTTTACAAAATCAATAGCTTTCTTCTTTTTGGTTGGATGGTTGCACGATCCACTAACATCTGAGATACAGTAGGTGATGGTGACACAAGGGGGAAAAGGTCATAGGGTCAAAAAAGTAAATCAGCCCTTTCAAAGTTAAAGTATTTAAACAGTTTAAGTAAAGTTTATTTAAATTTTAATCAAGGCCTACAAATGTTCGGAAACCTCACAAAATTAACTCTGTTAAGTTCATTCATGGTGCTATGAATGAGCTTACGGGTATGACTCTTATTAGAAAAGAACTCAGCCAAAGTAAAGAGAGCAGAGTAAAATTTATCTTGAGCATGTCTATGTTTGTGTCTGGGAATGAATTGTAAGTCTGTTTGTTGGTTGACCTGAGAGTTTGGAGCAGTTTCTTTAATTAGTCTTAAGAGATTTGATTGAGAAATAATTTAATCTTTTCACAATCTATTACAAGTGCAGCTCTATCAGAAGAAAAAAAAAATCTGGTAATTATTTTTTTGTCTTCTGTTCCTTTATGTCCTAACAGGAAAGTTGTGACTGGTAACAGATGGCAGACAGAAACAGGTTCATTACTCACTCCATCAGTGTGTCATCTCTCTCTTAGTTGAAGACACCAACTCTCCAGAGGCATGTGTGCATATAAACCTGGTCGCGTCCTTGAGTGTGAAATACTGTCGTTATGCAGCACACCATGAGTAAAGCTCAACGCATCCTCAGGGTGCAGCGTGGACTGTTGTAACATGCGTTCCTCAGTTTAATACCATACTGTGGTGTTAAGACGACATGGCTCCTCCTCAGTCTCCTCCTTGTTACTAGCTGCGTGTAGTATGTAAGAAATTCTACAGGCTTAAAACTGTATGGGAGTGACATAAATAATCCAAATCTTAATGTTTATCTTCACTTAATTATTGATGTCGCAGAACAAGCTGTTTTTGTCGTGTTAAGTTGCGAGGACACAGTGCGCTGCTGTACACCCTGTCCTCACAGAGCATTTTCCCACAAGTCAGCATTGCTGACCACATCCCTTAATTATTGCTGCCTTGTGGGCAGTTCTGTTGTTTTAACTTATTGTTTTTTTATTTTTGGAGATTTTGACATCATTGTTTTCAGTTTTTGATAACTTTTAATGGCAGGTTGTTCCACAATAGCAGTATTGTAAAGATGGCAGGTTAGGGCATCTTCATTTGTGGCACTCTAAGATGATTACGGTGTTACAGCTATGTGTTGAGCATGATTTTTTGTGAGCGTGTACCCAGATAATCAGTATACAGGAGCATCCCCACTGATGATGATGTAAATATGATGCAGCTATGAGCTGTGCCTGCAGCAGTCACACACTCTCCACTATCTAAGTACGTATATGAGTTTGCTGGGGAACATTTAACAATTACTAGAAAATGTACTTTGCATAACCTGCAGATTTGTTCCTCAAACTACTACACAAAGTGAAACAGGCATAATCAAACCACTAGAGGTTTCGTACAGTAATGCTTTGCTTTGCAAAAGAGGAATTTAAGTGAAAAACATTCAACAATAATGATATTTAGTAATACTGGCGGGATGCGGCTCTAGGGATGGTAGTGCTGGTCTGTCAGTCTCACGTGTCAGGACTTTGGTGCAGACTCAAATATTTTAACAACTGTTTGAACAATTACCTTGAAATTTGATGTGAATATTTATGGTGCCCAGAGTATACAGCCTAATGACTTTGGTCATCTCCTGACTTTTTGTATAGCTCCACCACGAGGTTGACATTTGTGGTTGTGAGTGAAATATCTTCACAGCTATTTGATGGATTTCAATTAAATTCAGGACAGACATTCACGTCCCTCTCAGGGCGAACTCCCCAGTTTTGACGAAGTCTTTTACTGTTTTTGTGGAGTTTTCTTTGCAGGGAATTAGCGATTTTAATGATAGATTGACTACCCACGTGCAACTGAGAATATTTTTGCAGGGGCAATGTTGCTGTACTCAGTGCCGCCCAAGATGACTGTGATTGGTTTAAAGCATACAAACAAGCCAGACTGATAATGGGTCCAGACCTTTTGCCAGTGCTGTAAGAGCGCTGCGGAAATAGGTCTGACTGTGCGAGACCAGTTACCCCTTAACTTTTCATCTAGTGCCATCATCAGGTAAAAAGGTGTTCAAGTACTTTGTTTTATCACTAAATACTCGTGAAACCAATGACATTGCAGTCAGCCTCAGCTGTCCTTTGTGTTTAATGGTAGTTAGCAAATGTTAGCATGCTAACCCACTAAACTAAGATGATTAGTGAGCAGAAGCATTATACCTGCTAAACATCACCATGTTAACATTGTCACTGTGAGCATGTTACTATGCTGACGTTAACATTTAGGTCAAACCATCACTGTGGTTTCAGTAAATGGAGCCTCAGAGAGCAACCAGCATGGCTGTAGACTCTCAATGTTGTTACCTGGCAACAGCCATATTTTATCTGAATGTAAAATCTCAATCGGCAAAGTGACAATTGACGTGAAATTAATGTATTGGAGGAAATAAATATATTCCTTTCGATTGAAATGCAGAGGAGGAAAGGAAGTCTCAAACAGAAATACTCAAGCAGTGCTTTGAAAAAAAAGTGCATATAGTTCGTCCCTCTCTTTCCCTGGGGAAATAACTGCACCATTAAACCATATTTTAAAACCTGAGCAGGACACACTTGTTACTGTACCTGTATCAGTTAAGGTCTGATCTAGATTTGATGGTTAGAGTCTAAAAAGAGAGGCAAATGGAAGACCATCTCAAAGTTTTAACGATGTGACTGAGTCTTAAATCTTACAGCGTCCCGTCTCAAAGAAATGTGGTCATGCATTGTTTCTAGCTGCGGCAGTTTTGTCCATACAATTCCTCAAGCAAGACACTGGACTTTTACCTCCACCAGGAGTGACACTCATGGCTGCCCAGAACTTTGACATGTTCTCAATTAATGAGGCGAGAAATGAGAAAACCATTGATATCACACCATTGTGCCACTTTAAAGGATCATTAGCCTGCTTGTCGTTGCGTTTTGACAGTTGTGTTGTATATGTAGGCAAAATGTAGAGTACAAGAAGTTTCTAGTTGGTGCTTTAGCAGATTCTTACTCAGTGTTTGTGGTTTGAGACCTGTGTGACTACTCAGTTAATATACCAACATGTCAGAGTGTTTATAGTTAACCACATACACGTGGTTTGTTCATTTGGTCTGGTGCAGTGTAAACAATGTGGACTTGGATTTCTCACCATGGAGGAAGAAAAAGAATACTCTAAGTATTCAGAAACATTTTATCAATATATAACAGAGGTTTGAAGCTCAGTGCAGTGCATCAGTACTGCTGTGTGTTCTTTGACTGATGATGATTGATTGATGGGATTCACTGTTAGTTGCTTTAAGTCTGGCTGGTTCAGTGTAATTTTCTAACATCACTTCAGCTTTCTGTCACCGACGTGGAACATCACCACTCAGACCCTTTTTAAATCTATGAAGCTTTTGTGATGAGATGAGAACCTTTCAGTGTTTTTGTAGTTTAATCTGCTCTGACCTGAAGTAAGCCTGAGTAACACATTCTTAGTCCAGCACAAGTGTTCATACTTATCACTGTTCTTTGTTAATTTGT
>NW_019524135.1:33563-76054 GCF_002814215.2 Seriola lalandi dorsalis
GTGTGTGTGTGTGTGTGTGTGTGTGTGTGTGTGTGTGTGTGTGTGTGAGATTGTCTGGGAACAGTGGAGGATCGCAGACACAGTGGAATCTGCTGTTTTGCAGCCTGATAAGAGCAGGGCTATTTCGAGGAAGTGGTGCAGTATCTTTCACCAGGCTTCACTGCTTCCACCTCGTTCAAGCATTTAAATATTTCAGACACACAATTTCTCCCAAAGCAACATAGGAAAAACAAGAAATGGGATGTGTTACTGTCATGTATTTGAAGAAATTTTAATAAGTGGATAAACAGTTCTTAAATAAGGTGTTGTGTTCAAATTTTTCCAGCAATTTCACTTTTATGTTAGTCATGAAATAAATGAAAAAGGCATCTGTGTGATGCTGACAATTGCTGTGAACTCATTTTAACACTGTCTTAAAATTGATATTTATTTTGTTACCCCTCCTTGCTATCATGTTCAAAGCACATATTCCATCAATTGTGTATGAGTACTGAATAATTCAGTGAGGGCCCACGCCATGTCAACTTTCGGTTCTTGTGACTTCATATGAACATGCTCTAAAGGCCAGGGATACAAGTATAAACACTTGCATAACACGAACAAACCTAACTGCTTTTGCAGCACATGTCTTCCCTCTGAGAGAACAGCTTGCAGACACACTGCACCTGCAGCAGACAGAGAATGAGCAAACCATGAGGCAGTGGAACTGATATTCCACAAAAAATGTTGATTCTGTTGTAGCAGCATTATAATGCAAGGTTACCTTAGCTTTTTAAACTGTCAGCATATCAGTTTTATATCTATCCATTACATCTGGTGAAATGTACAAATAGCACTGCATGCTGTTGTTTTTCATGAAAACATACAGGTTTTTGATTTTAACTCAGCTATATTTCCTTGTGTTTACTTCAATACGGACTCTGCTTCGTCTTAGACTCAATTTTAAACTTATATTGTCTGAAATGAAAAAAAATTCCCTAAAGGCGGTGAAGCATTATTTAGTTGATTTTGTACTCCACACAAGTGACTGGGAATTGCTTATAATAGTATCTTCCGTTCTTTTCTATAACTGAATAGACAGATTTCAGAAATAAGTATTAAACTTTTTTATTGAAACTATTTTCAGAGTGCATGTAGAGTGTACCAAAATAATCTCATCCTCCCAAAATCTGCATTTTTCATCTGTGCCAGCATCCCCCTCAGGCCTCGTACAGCCCATAGCTGCTGTAGGAAACAGATCAGGACACCCTGCTGAGAGTGAATTAATGAAGACCTTTCCCAACAGAAAGGCTTTATTCTTAAATGTCAAAGTATGGATGCGAAGCAGGGTTGAAAAATAGGGAAGTCATCCATTGTGAAAACAAACAGAGAGACAGAGAGAGAGAGAGAGGAGAAAAGATAGCTGTGACCCTGTGATATCATTCATACAGTATGTGTAACATACAGTTTACTCTTTTGACAATTAAATAGGAAAGTAAGTCAAGTAGATAAGAAATATCAATTCTCTGATTTATTCTTTGAATAGTAGCAACAGTCAGAAATCTCTTCAAAAGATTTCTAGATGTTCAACTATTCATGTCATTTTATGCATTAATGGTTCCCTCTGTATATACTCATTTACACATCTGCATCTGCATCTTTAATCATCAGGAGCCTTATCTGTTGCATAGCCTATGTCATATAGCCCCCTCTAGTGTTGATATCGCATTTGCGCATGCACAGGACAGGAACTTCTACCACTAACCGAATGGATGAAGTTGCCATATATATCTGACCATATTTGTTATTGTATATATTTGATGCTTAATTTACAGGAGCTTGGAGAGCTGATGTTAGGCCCAGCAGCAGCAAATTTATGACAGAAACATTATTAGAAACAAACATTTTTGCATTTTACCCTAAAGGAGTTGAAAATAAATTAAAACATGCACCATAGAGTTTGTATAATAAGGTCTATTTATGTTCTACTTGTTGTTCTACTTATGTTTTCACTTTTTCACATTTCTCTTGTTCAAATGAGTTGAAATGAGTGAATAACCCTGGTTCAATAATTCACAACAGGCTCATTCCTTACATAACACATAAAAAAGTGTTTATGCAGTATATCATCACATTCACATTGCATTTTAGTAGAAGGACACTGTAATGATTGACAACCCTGACCTCTCTCCTGTGTCCCATGCAGCAGTCAGCAGAGCAGCCAGCAGAGCAGCCAGCAGAGCAGCCATGAAGACGACAACACTCGCTTCTTGACTCCATTAATCCGAGAGGAGAGGTGAGCAATCTTTGTATGTGCCTCCATTCCTTTTCTGCTTGCAACCCATCCCAAATCAAAGTGTGGCTTAATGAAACATGTTACTTAAATCAAAGTCAGAGAGTTTAATCCAGGAAGGATATAGGAGACAGTGTGTTTGATATGGCTGCAGTACCTATTGAACCAGGTCACATGTAGATTCATGCTGCTGGGAAGAATAATCAACCCAAAATGTCAATGTATTCCATAGTTTTTAGTCACATCTGTTCAGTCCTTGCACGCATCCCCCACTAGAGGGCACTTCCTCCCCATACTGGCGCCATAGACAGAGGCATTGTTGTACTGCATGATCTGTTTTTGTGTTCTTCATTGTGGCTTTTTTTTTTTTTTTTGTCAAAATAAAAAATTCAAGCCTGCAGACAAATTGACAAAATTGATTTACATGGGACACTTGAAGCATCAACAAATGTATAAAAGCCACATATTGTTTCTGATGTGACATTAATGAGCATAGTTCTCATTTCTTTTCTTTTCTTTTCTTCATCTAAAAGTGGCCATATGTAATTACCCCTGCGATGATTATTGTGCGTGAGTTGAGAGACGGGCAGTATCATTAGCTCTTTATCACCCTGGAATATGCTGCAGCTGTCACAGGAGCACCAGTGACAGACCTGGACATTAAATCAGTTACTGAATCTGGTGTGTAGGTGTGCGTACGTGTCTGTTTAAGCGTGTGTGTTGGTGTGCCTGCCGGCCTGGATCGTGCGGTTTCATACTTCATACTTTATACCTGAAGTAAATCAGTGCAGCCAGTCACAAATTCAAGTGAGCAATCTGTTGCTTTCCAAGGAGATTAGGAACAGGATGTAACAGGAAAGTAGAACTACCTGCACTACTGAACATTTCATGTCTTACTGTCTTTTCGGGCTGAAATACTATTATTAAACACAGCGTGAATAGCAAATCACTGACAAGTACCGCACTGACGCAGGTGTGTGTCTTCTGGCTTGTACTGCAGCCTCATTTTCAGACTGCTGTAAAAAGTAGGAAGAAAGAAGTGATACAGTCTCCAGTGTTGTCTATGTTTATTGTCAGTTTGTTTTTGATTTCCAACAAGATGGTAGTCAGTAATGTCAGATGTCAGATTTTACCACCAACACATGAATGCAATGCAGTGATTTTGGAAAAAAATAGTCTTTTCAAAAAGTCTTTTGATCACCAAACATTTAAACAGATTGTTGGACAAAGTCTGAGCCAAATTAAATATGTTTCAGCTGTTGGCAAAGAAAGTCAAATTGACAATTTATAGGTCTTCAGAACTACCAGGGGCATTTAAAGTCATATCAGATAACTAAAGACTTCTTAAAAAGAGCATGAGGCAAAATACAAGATTAGACAAAGGGTTTTTGGCTAATTTCAATTATTTGATGATGCAAACATTTCAATAGTTGCTGGCTGCACAGAGAAAAAGCTGTTGCTGATTTTTTCATTAAACAGAAATTGATAGTAAAACCAAATGTGATACTTGACGGTTCTGATGATAGAAATTCGGAAACAGAAAATGTGCAAGAATCCTCTTTGTCTAGGTTCATAATAACCACCCACTGAGCTGTCTTTGCCTTCAGCTCTGTGTATCTTTCACTACACCTATACTCTTTCTGTCTGTCCTGCATGTTCCTCTCTCTGGCTCTGCCTCCCGCGCACTCTTCTCCCTCAGTGCCTCCACTCGCTCGAATTAGGAACAGTACCTGTCAAACCTATGGGATTTCTCGCTGCTCTTCTCTTTGCTGTGCTGGTGATAGCTAGTGAGGCGCTTCTGCAGCAGCTGCAGGGAGAGCAGCGTTCTGTAGCCGGCTTTAGAGGGCACGGAATGTCATGTCTCCTCTGCAGGTAAAAAAACCAGCTGCATTTCTGCCTGGAGGATGCACTGCTGCATCCCCCAAAACTCTGCGTGTCTCGTCGTCTCCATGTCCGTCAGTCTTGTCTTGCTCTCACTGCATCTGTCTGTTTGCCTTGTGAGCTGCAGTTTGGTCAGTGTGCTGTGTGCAGCTGCATTTTCGGGGGGAAGTGACAGCAGGCTGTCGGCTAATATGTGCCTGTAGCTGTGATTTTTTTTTTTTTTTTATCTGCCTCTGCCAGATTATCTGGGCATCCGTTGTGGTTCAGGGGGAGAAATGAGGGCAAGTTTTCTCATTTGCTGCCATTTTCTTTCATTTGCATCCTCCGCTATAACTGCAGAGTGTTATGTAATATCACAACGTGACTTTGCCAAGTCAGTGTAACATGACTCATCAGTGAAGATGACGCAGCACATGATTGTGAGTTGTGAATCGGGATTACACTCTGAGAGACAAGCCATCACTGGGTCAATTTATAGCATAGAGTATATATTTATGTAACCATAATGAAACTGCACAATTTCGTACCAGGCTGCCTATTAACGGCATGTCACACTTTACTGCAACCTCCACATTTACCAGGTATGTCAGCAGGTATAAACACATAACCGTATAAAACACTACAGTACAGCTGTAAGGACATATAAGGACATTTTAAAGTGTTTATTAACATATGTAATGCATAATTATTAATGAATAATTACATAATTCCTCCTATTAAGAATCTGTAACTAGATTATAACATCTAATGAATTCATTAATTAACAATTTAACATACGTCTATTCACATGTAATGATATGTACATTCATTCACTGGTGGATTTAAACTGTTTGTACTCAATATATAATTAAAGCTAAGTTATTAACTATATATACACCTGTAATGGATGCTTCATAGGAAGATTTATGAATGAGGAATAACAGTTGTTTACAAAACAGTGATAAACACAAAAAAATGTTTTATCTGCCTACAACTACATCATAGTGTTATAATGTGTTATAGACCAGTTATTATTAATTTATATGCTTTGTATAAATGGCAAATTGTAGGTTTAACGTTACCCATTACAGCTTTTAGTAGTATTTGATGCAGTGAAAACGACCACACCAAATTTAAACAAAACAGAAATGACTGGCAGTGGAGGCAGCGCCCCATGACTGAATTCTCGCTCCTCTCTTCTTCTGTGCAGGTCTGACAGTGCAGCCGACAAAATCAGGTAAGTCTGCACTATGAGTATTATGCAAACTCTTCCTTTACCTACAGAAGTGTGAGCATGCATCGTATGTTGGTGGGCTCACGGAGCACAGATACAGCGGGACAGGCCTCGCTGTCACCCCACTTGCCCCGGCCCACCCACCCTGCATGTGACACAGATTCGCGGCTTTGTCCGCCAACCAAGGTGTCTGAATGCGCTTTACATTTGGAGAGGCCAGCAGTGAATACAGTTGCAAGCCATGGAATGCCATTGTTTGCTTTTATTGGACAACATCAACATCAGACACAAACAGGGCTTTGTGAGTTGGAAACCATTGTGGAGCTTTTAGTCTTTTAGCTAGCCGGCCAGTGGCAGGTCAGCAGCGTGGACACACACTGTGGGCCCAGACACTGTGTTCTTCAGGGTGTGAAGGCTTTGCTGTCACAAGAGACACTGTGCCAGTCCTGAAGCAAAGTGGTTCGAGGCACAGGCTGAAAAGGTGAGTGATAGGTAATGATGTTTGTAGTCTGCGGTGCACCACGTGAGAAGTGGACCAGGGGATTTAATGAATAGCAGGTCCTCCATGCTTAACTTGACGGAGGAGAATGTATGTTGTATTGCATTGGTTTAATATTACATTTCAGATTTTTAATTTCCAAAACCCTCAGGACATCTTCCTGATGCTAGGTTTACGTCCATGTTGCATAATTCATATCTGAATAGTCTCTGAGTTTGAACTCTATGTAACTCTGTAACTATTCTGGTTGTATTTATTGACACCTCTGCCTTAATGACCAGCACAGTATGCTATAGAATTTATAATAGGACTAAGGGATAAGGGATTTCCGTATTTGTTTTGTTTAGGGTTAATTTACATACTGATATCTTCATTTAGCACATGTGGGTTTGTATTTTTCTACTTTATGTGTACGCGAGTGGGATGGTTGCATTTCCCCTCTACTGTAGTGTTCCTTATTGAATTTCAGCTGTGAAAATTGATATTCACGGCCTGCTATGAAGCCATAACCATGAAAGCTCCTTGTGTTTTGGCGTTTGTGTCTGTGTGTTTGCTTGTGTGTGCTGTGTGTGCGTGCGTGCGTGCGTGCGTGCGTGCGTGCGTGCGTGCGTGCGTGCGTGCGTGCGTGCGTGCGTGTGTGTGTGCTGTGTGTGCATGCTGTGTTCTCTGCTCAGTGGTCAGGTGGGAGATGTGCTGTTTGTCTGGCACATTTTCTGAGCTGAGTGAGACACTGTTATTCTGGTGTGTTTTTGGTGTGTGCATTCTGGTATGTGTGTGTCTCTGGTTTGTTGTGCTTTGAGTGGTTAGTCATGCAAGTTGGGTGAGGAGCGGGATGAACCAAGTTTGAACCACTAGGAGTCTCTATACTCCAACACACAACCAAGACATGGTTTATTGAGCCCAGTGTGTGTTTTCAGTGAACAATTATCCAGGTGAGGTCACCCATCATTTAGAAATGATCGACAATAAGCTGTAAAAACTAATTGTTGGGTCTCTTTCTATCGCCTTATTACTTGGATAAAAGGTTTTTGCTCTGTAATAATTTTGTCACAGTGGGTGTAAATTTTGGTCTGGTGCAAGACAGTGTTGTTTCTGTTGCAGAATGAGTGTGTTTTCTAATGCTGAGTGTGATATGTGACAGAAAGTCAGCCGTTAGACCAAGTGATGTTCCTTTGTTTCGTTACCGTTTGCATGCAAGCATAAATCATGAGTGCTAATGCAGGGATTATTATTAAATTAAGATTCAGCTGCTCTTGCACTTCGCTGACTTTACTTTAGTTTGTCGGTATAAACTGTAACTTCTTGAGTTTTATAAGTTTTAAAGGATTGGCTTCATTAGTCACACATAAAGAATAGTGCACTTGCTAATGTTTTTTTAACCAGTCTGATAATAAATCAGTCAGAATGAGGAACTGCTTCTTTTTTTGGGATCAGGGCAGTTTATAATCTATCATTTAGCAAGGTTTTTTTTCATTGAAATGAGAAGATATATGCATGAATAGGAAGACCAAAGTCAGCCTCATACAGTCGACCACAAGAAAAAAAACCGACACAAAAAACACATTAGTTTTAGTATTTTAGCAAATAAGAGTTGTTTATACAATGGCCAAGCTGCTGGAGGTACTTATTTAGAGATGTTTAAGGACATTTAGATCTGTATTATACAGTAACTATAATCATACATGACATCTAGTCTCATATTACAGTATTGATATTGCATGAAATATTGAATGAATATTACATCATCCCCTGTCTTGCCTTTACCAAAGCACATCTCCTGTTTTGTTTCTGTATCCTTTGTAACCCCACTGCAGGTATTTCCTAAGTGATCTTGAATCACACGAACTTCACAAGATCAATACATAGTTTTTTTTTATAAAGCCAGCTGTAAATAATGCATGCAAAAAGCCCTCTGGCTGGATAAAGTGGGCAGGATGCAAGTGCATTTGGAAACTCTGTACTTTGCATGTTGTAAAGAGGAGATCGAGTCAGTTGCTGTCAGTGTGTCTGGAAGGCGGAGAGAAGCTCTGGTGTATTCTCCCGCTGACAGAATAAGAGGCTGTTGAGTTGAATAACGGGACAGTGACTGATCTCGGCCTTTATAATGACTATTAGAATACACTCCATTCTGCTGCTGAGATTCTCCTCAACAGTCCAACATTGTACTTTCTGCCTTTTCTGTCTTCGCTCTAACGTCCGCATTGCTCTTGCGCCGTCTCAGTTGCTGGATTATCGATCATCGTCTGTGGTGTGAGACATTAGCTTCCAGTGATGGAGGTCAGCATAATCTGATCTCACTCTTTCCTTAGCCCCAGAAAAAGCATGGATCCGAAGTATTGGGTAAACGATACTCAGAAAATAGACGAGATCCCAGTTTCTTGTTCCGGATGACTTTCAGACCAGGAAGGGAGAAGTCACTGCAGTCAATTATACATTAGACAACAGATAACTTGTTGTGAGGGAATGATATTTCATTGAGAACATTTTTGAACATACACCATAATCAATTCAAATACATAACTTTACCTCATAATTGTTCTAATTTAGTATATTTCATGCATTATTCACTTTGTGCTGACAACATTTTTTATTAGTATTTATAAAAGGTCAGTAATGAGCCACATGATGAACAGTTTGCCATTCCCAAATACAGACACTTCATACATTCCTTAAAATAATGTATTTTTCTGTCTGTATTTGTTTTTTATTTTTTTATTTTATCTTTTTTTTGTTATATTGGTTGAAGTGGCTTTGGTGCTTTGTTCTATGGCAGAATAGGTTACAGTTTCTCTTTATTAGCCTTGCATGGTTTCATCTGCAGCATTGTAGTTTTCTGTCTGATCTTATTCTACATTTGTTAGTGGTATCTCAGGATAATCTTTCTAATGACTCCTGTGGTTCACACAATAATATCAGAACATCCAAATGGTTGTGATGATGAAGATGACAGTGATGCATGTGTGTTGCTTGGTGAATTTGGGTCATGGACTTTGCCGGGGTGTTATGTCTGCAAGATAGGATGACTTCATGACGTAGCTGCCAGCCCTTCCCCATATTCGTGTGTGCATTTGTGTGCGTGCAGCCACCGTGTCACTAATGCGGCTCCTCACAAAGACGTCGTGATGCTTTGGTCGAGCACCGCGGATGCATGCCTGCAGCTTGTAGCGCAGACAGCGAGGCAGAGAGAGGAGGAGGAGGAGGAGGAGGAGGAGGAGGAGGAGAGATGGAGAAAGTGACGGAGAGCACCGCAAGGGAAGGGAAGGGAGGCTGATAAAGCAGAGAGAGCAGGAAAGGAGGTGAAGGACCACCCTTATCGAGCATAGCCGTTCTCAGTGAGCCTACCAAACGGACCTTCCCACACACACACCATGGCTAACCAGCCAATGAGAGGGCTCACATCTTTGACCCATCCTCCCTCGTACAACTGCTCATGCATGGCTCAGCGAAGCAGATTTGAGGTGATACGATAGGAAACGAGGCTGCGAACCTCCTGGACAGAAAACTGACACTCGCTGTGTTTTTAAAATGCAGGGAGGAAAGATGGTGGGTTAGCAACAGCTGTGAGGAATTGTGGGCTTAGATGTATTCGTATCAGGATTGTGGCATCTGGTCAGCCTGGACATCCTGTGGCTTCTGAGCAGGCATCATAGATTAGCAACTGTTGTCTGTATCACCTCTCTTTGCAACTTTCCGTGTCTGAGCTGGTGACATTGTTTTTCTTCCGACTGATTTTGGATGTGCTGTGTGAGAGAGGTGGACAAGAGGGATTTTATAAGACTTGGCGATGATGACAAACCATGCTGGACAAGTGACAATCTGACAACGAAACAGCGGGACAGTGATTGAAGAGAGGCCATGAGAGCCAGGAGAGAGGCCAGGATGGTGTCTGCCTGTTCACCATGCACAAACATAAGGTCAGGTCTGATTTCTGTTACTTTTCCTTACCTGCGGTACATCCTTATCTTGTAGTCTTGAGTTTGACCGGACGGCAAATTAGCCAACATGCAGATAGGATGACGTGCATGAAATAAATATGAAACATAACTGATGTCATCCATAGCGTATAGTTATTTTTGAAACCGGCTAGGTTCCAAAGATTTAAATACAGGCTTGTAGTTAAAATTCAACTCAAATATTGTTCTCTATTTAATATAACCTGTTCTAACAAACTCCATCCTGGATATTTTTACATTTACCACTAAAATGTGTGCCACTATAATCCATTACATACTAGACTACCGGCTGCCTGATAATCATCATATGATTATCTACTGAATTAAGTGCTAATGTAGTTTCTACTCTCCACATCAGATGACGTAGACGACCCGGGTATTGTTCTGCAGCTGTACCCTTTTCTGTTTGACCTTTGCTGAGAAATAGCATCTGCTCTCTTGCTCTCTCTCTCTCTCTCTCTCTCTCTCTCTCCCTCCCTCTCTCTCTCTCTCTCTCGCTCTCTCTCCCTGTCCACAGCAGGTTTTTAAATGTCAATTACATTAGTATTTTTCAATTAACTTGCTTTAAGGAATTTAGCATTTAACGATTGAGACAGACCTTTTACGATTTAAAAGTAATTTAAAACGCGCATGACATGTTTAGCTGTTTAATACATTTTACAGTCATAGTGTGCTGCCACTCAGTAAAATAAAGCTGCAATACACCTCTGTGACTGCATTAGGTGTTCCATATTTTTGTTCTTCTAGATGGGGCGGGGCTCCATATTTGTTTCAGGCTAGTTAAAATAACTTTTTGTCAGCAATTCATTCAAATAGAAGAATGAGTCAAAATGATTGATATGCACATGCATTTACCTAAACCTGATGAATGCGGGGGGGGGGGGGGGGGGGGGCAGAATAAAGGACTGTATGTCAGTATTTCTGCAATACACACATACATTCGTGTAGAAGGGCTTTTCCAGCTGGCTTGTGGGCCTGCTAAATCTCCACTGTGATCTCTGCTCCCCAGTTCCATTAAGAGCAATTTTGTTAGATTTACTGTGTCTGTCGATGGGGATACAGGGCAGTCCTGCAGCTGCTTTAGGTGCGCTCTCTGTGATAAATACTTCCAGCAGGTAATAGTGCGTTACCCTCACATAACTATCTCTTTAGTCCTTAAATGAATTACGAAGGAAAGGCATTAAAGAGCAAAAGAAGGGCTAGTAGCTCAAATACACTTTGATTCATTATTTTGATTATGAGACAAAGAGAAAATACTTAATTTGCTTAAGTGGAAAAAAGCAAGCGTTTAAAGAGTCCGTGTTCTTTAAAATGGGCCTCCTGCTCCACACCTTTTATATGATGATACAAACATCTTGTGCCATTCATATGTTTGTGTAATGTTTTTTTTGTTTTGTTTTTTTGTTACCAACGCAGTTCATTAAATTCACTAAATAGTTCTCCTTAATGACTATTAAATATTCTGTCTGCAATATAGGATTGTTATTAAACATCAGAACACACACCATTGACAAAGCTGCAAAAGAGAGGCGGCCATTACGACAATATATATGATAATATTGATATTATTGATATTGACATGCTTCCAGATTGCCAGCTGCTGTTATTGAGTATGCTGTCATTTTAGAAAGGTCTTCATGTTGTCACTGTTCATCAAGAATATTGCAATGTCTCTGCTACAACAAAAAATGTATAAATAACTCCTTTAGATTTGGACTAAAATTTTACCAGATTTGCTGCTAGAACAAATAAAATACGTCTGTGTAGAGTTTTATGAAAATGCAAAACATAATGCTATTAACTTTTGGCATAAACATTTGTCTCTGTGATGTTAAAATAATAATATAGGTACACTATAGATGTAATATTAATTATTTAACACTTTTATTGTGAAAGATTAAGCTGAAATAAAATCAAATATGATTTACTGGAATTTGTCAGAGCTGAAAAATGTTAACAAATACCAATATCTGCAAAATGCAACATATTGGGATAAATAATGATTGTTTTTCTATACTGCTCATCCCTTCTCCAGATTGTGGTCATTAGATCAGGGATTGACTGAAAATGTCTCCTAATGTTTCCTTTTAAGCTTGTACCTGATCCAATTTCAATCAAAAAAAAACAAATATGAAGCTATTGCTAAGATTTGAGCTAATGCCTCATTGAAGTAGTGTAGTACTTGTTATATCACAGCCTGTTTTTTTGGGGGGGCCAGCTGTTGACATCCCACACTGAAGGTGATTCATTAAGTACCCTTCTCTGTAGACAATCTGTCTGTCATTGACACACCCACTTGCTGTTTTTGTGAAAGGTCTTGTTTTCATGCTGGGTAGACATCTGCCTCACTGTGCAGTTGCACAAAGAAGAATGCCATGCACATATGCCATGAAAACTAAATATAGGCCTGCCGTTGTCTTTCAGTGATCATTTTTTAGAGACGGCTCTGCCCGATTCTGTCCACATTTGGAGCTGAAATTGAAACCAATCCATTTGTCATTTGTCCAAAGCCCAGTTAACATACAGTCTTATTTGTGGAGTATTGGTTTCACGGGGGAATTTGAGATGATGTGAGATAATGAATCTGTGTTTCATTCAATCCATTGTACCACTCAATACAGTAAACTGGGGCAGTTACAGTATTTGGGTAAGGATGAGGAGGCAGGCACTGTAGAGCTACGGAAGCCTGAACCAGCCAAAATGTATATCTGGGTTTTTTACATCCCCCTACAGCCCATACTGTATCCATCCGAGTGGGCCATGTGTCTGCATTCATGCTGACTAATCACAGGGCCTCTGGTGACTCACAGGGTAATTCACATATGTTCATCAGCAAATCAATCCCGCTGATCACGCTAAATGTCTCTATCTACTCCCCGCCCGGCCAACATTTAATGTGTTTTTTTGTTTGTTTTTTTTTATCTCTGCAAATAAGCACTCTTATCCAGATGCATATCCACAAGGATAAACCTTAAAATATGTTGTAGGTGGAGATCCATCTGTCCATCTGTAAAAATTACTAACACAACTACAGGTCCATCTAGAGGTTTAGCTCTCCAGAGCTATTGAGACTACTAAACTCCAAACAACAGTCGGATTCAATACTCTTCTTCGATTCTCTGTCCTAGCTTGCCTTACTTAAACACATCCATCTTTAATGGGGGGGTGTGTTTTCAGGTTTCATAAATCAAGTGGTGTAATCTTTAATCTCTCTTCTGAATTGCCTGCCTTCGTCACAGACATGATTGATTTCCCCTGTAGCTGCTCGCAAAGGGGCCGGGGATTATTCTTACTTAGGGCTCTCTCTCTGTTCCTCTGCATCCTACATTTGCGATGGAGCGAAGCGTCCAGGGTCAGTGTTGCACATCCACTTTTATCTTCTCACTGTGAATGATGAAGACACGGTGCATTTATTTTGCCTCTGTCAAGCAGCAACACGCAGTAGCATTAGCTAAATGTCCTTTAGTCTCAACAGGAAATACATCAGCTAATCAGTTTCTCTCTCTTAGTGAGAAAATATTAAACTTGATTATCCATCTGACAGGCATGAGATCTATAGGAGTTGCTGCACAGCCAAAAAGAAACATCTCAATAAGTGCTGGGAAGCTCAGTCAGGGGTAAAAGAGTGGGAAGAAATTGCTCTGACTGGAGAGGCAAATGTATTATCAGGTGCCACAGCAAAAATGAATTGATTGAATAGATGGAGGAGTGGTTGAGGGCCTGTGATCACAGTGATTCATGGTACATGTGGGCGCTCTGTATTGAGTCACTGGCGGCAGCAGTGACTATAGTGAAAGGACTGCGCTCTGCAATCCCAATTACCCAATGCTTTACTTTATACATGTACACACAAATGCATGTGCAATTGTAATTTTGTGTGAAATGTTGGCCACAAAATTATTTTAAATTGTCCGGATTGGAATAAAACAAACAGCAAATGTCAGAACACATTTACAACCATGTTAGGGCTTGTCATTTGAACTGGAGTGCTCAATAGATAACCTTACAGAGATGACTGAAAGTCTGAAAGAAAACTGTGCTCTCTCTTAAAAAACCAACTAAAGACAACACAAAATAAAGGGCTTTGACTTTTTGTGAAGACCAGAGATAATAGATTATAACAAATAGGACAGTCCATTATGACTTTGTTTCTCTTGTTTTTTTAATTTAGGAGTGTCCTGAAACTGTAGCAGACATGAGGCGTCAATACTAATGCATTTTAGTAAGCATCAACTGTCATGAGGACAGTCACTTCATGACAAATAAAGAAGAGTTTTTACCAAAACCTCTCATTTACTCTTCTCTACCTTCACTGATAGGCCAAGCAAAAGAAGTGGAAGAAACTGATATGGAAACCTCAAAGGTAGGATATAACTCATCCATCAAAAGACACTCCACACATGAGCAGTGATATTATTTGAAAGCTTAGATGTGGTTCATGTCATTAAAGCATAGATAAATAATAGGTTGTGACGCATTATACCATTCTTCATACTCTGCTTATACTCCCCATAGACCACATGTCAATTCTTGTAAAAAAAAAAAAAAAGCCTGCAAGTGATTCATCACATCTGAGAATGCCGTACTCAGACACGCCAAGAGAGGGAGCTGTTCCAGTAGGGCTGACTGCATTCAGATCCCCACTAGTGCACCGAACTCCTCTCCACTTCTTTCTGGTCCTCAGATTTCACTATGTATGAGATCTAGGAACAAAAGTGCTGCAGCATCATTTACTGAAGCACTGTCAGCGTTGTCCTCTGCAGGAGCACCACAGGTTATGTGACACTACAGTCATTTTGGCTCCAATATGACCAAAATGTTGTCTAGAATCTAAGCGCTTTGCTGCTTAAATGGCTTTGCTGCGAGGAGAAGACTGTAGAGAAACTGGTCAAACTCTCTGTTGTGATGTGAGGTGAAAAAGTGTGACTTTACTCATCTACTCATCCTCTGAAAACAGTTGTGTGAACCTTTCTGTGGCTCTGGAGGAGCTTTGACAAGAAAATAGAAAGTAACAGAAAATAACCCCTCATGATGTTGCGATCTGCCTGGAGACTATGCATTTATTACAAAAAACTGTGGCAGTGTTCCTAGAGCTTGACACATATAGGGACAAAAACTCAGGACATCTTGGCCTCTGCTGCATTGATTTTTACCTTTTACTATTTAAATTTGTCTCCTGTGAGTTTATGGGACTGCGACAGTAAATTGCTGGAGGAGCTGTTCAAATGAAGAATATATCATTTTGTTGTCCAGTTTCTAAAAGCTATTACTGATTCTGTACATGCCAATCACTACACCTGTACACTGTAGTTGTCAGGATCTTCCCTCATATTCCATTTTATTCCCATCCACACTGTAAAATACAGATTAGTGACATCTCATTTACAGCACATGCATTTCTAGACACCGTTATGTGTGTATTTGTGTATTGGCAATGTGTCGGCCCTAGTACACAAATATAATTTAATGGATATCAATAATTTAGATAGCGTAATTTTGTAGCTACATCATACAGTACTAGGAAGTGTGAACTAAGTCTGGTTTATGCTGTGACTGCACAGTAACAGGCAGGTTGGACTAAGATAAGATAAGAGTCCTTTATTAGTCCCACAGTGGGGAAATTTGCAGCGTTATTACTGCAGCAAAGTGGCCAGTAAAAAGAAAAGAAACTGCAAAATGTCAATATCAAATACTTTAAAAAAGAATAAATAATATATAATAATATAATATGGATACTTAGATGTATTTAAATTGTATTTTATATTTGTTTTATTAAATATAATAAAAATAGCAGCAGATATTGTACAGATGGTGTGTGTTAATTATTGCACATGGTGAGTAGACAGTCTGGTAGCAGTAAGGACAGTGTATCTTTATTTTTCAACTTAATTCATTCACATTTAGTTTATCTTTTAGTGATTTAGTAATTCATATAAACTTGAGTTTTGAGAGTGGGGTTGACAAGTATGGGGTGCATCATGGAAATATGGTGAATAATAAAAACACATTAAGAACAGTAATTTAGACATATCACGTTTTCATATCTGCTTGGCTGTAGTGCTCTTGTCTGGGGTGCTGACAGACATGATATGACATGAGTGATTTTAGGATGGAAAGATGCCTTCACTTCCTCCGGGGAATCTATAATATAAAGGCACTCTGGCTCTAAGGCACTTTGGCAGCTTTGGTGAGTGCTGAGCAGTGTCCTGCTCAGAGGTTCAATGCACCCTTCTAAATCCTACTGAAGGGAATCAATCAATCAAGCAATTAATCCCACAGAAGTTTAGTTACTGGCCTAAGACAGAGGTGAGGTTTGTTGTCTGAGGACACTAGAGGACAATCTCCTCTGTAATATTCAACCTTGTTGATGTAATCCAATGTTTGAGGTTTTCATCCACAGTGTAGAAAAGGCAGTGGGTCCTCTTTGTGATTCATGACATTAGCTTTGCAGATTTCATCAATGCAAAGTTTAGGTGTTTGAAAGTCTGAGGCCTCGCTGAGTGATTGTTGCTTTGTCACCATGAGTGACGTGGATCATTTGTGAGGCTCAAAATAACTCAAGAGCCGTCCTTGAAGGCCTTGTGCGTGGTAATGGCATAGCAACCACTGGTAAGCAAATGTGAAGTCAGGGTGTGTGTGTGTGTGTGTGTGTGTGTGTGTGTGTGTGTGTGTGTGTGTGTGTGTGTGTGTGAGTGTGAGTGTTAGTGTAGCATTGTGTTTCCCTGGCTGCATCTGTATGTTTGGCTGAAAACAGCAGGCAAGGTCCACATGTGGCCCTGAAGCAGCAGGCTGGACCGCTCCCGGCTTCGATGATGGCAGGGTCGTCTCTGTGGCAACAGCCCTGACTGACTAGATGGAAGGGTTGTCTGGGAGGGGTCAGTCAATATCCCTACACCCAATCCCTTCTCCCATCACTGCTCTACAGCCAGAGTCCTTTAATATAAAAATAGCTTTCCTCACTCCACCTTCAAGCCTTTGCTTCAGAGCACGCAAGTGTGTGCAAGTCAGTGCCACTAAAAGACACCGCTGAGGAGAAAAGCTCAAATGCTAATACGGACTGAACATGGACACCTTTTAGTCAGTGTTGTCCATGCAGCAGCTGTATTTTTAATAAGCTTGCCTGCTTAAATAAAGGTTAAACAAAGGTTCCTCTGAGGATAGAGCATGAGGACACAGATGGGGTTATTCTTTCACCCGCAGACATTTGCATGAGTGTTACTAACAGTGAACAACCCCCTGAGCGACAGCACATCTGACCATGTTGGCTTCCACGCCACAGTATCTCACGCTCACTGATGATGAGGTCATGTGGAGCTATTTCATAATTGTGTGACGACTGAGCTGGCATCATGTAGTTATGTAATTAGGAACAATAAGGAATAGGTGTTTGTGTCTTTGGAAATGTTTTTGCAACAATAGCTAATGACTAAAATATTATTGTCTTATAAAAATTATTATTATTAATATTATGTGTGTCATATTATCATTGTCCTCCATTTATGCAGCATAATAATGTGCACATAGCTATAAAACACTTCTCCCAATAAACTGTCCTAACAAAACATTTGGACCACATAAACATAGAGTGAAATGGTTCCACTTGTGTTCTACAACATTTCTAATTGTTTCGTGAACTGTAATTGTAAAAGAAATATGACTAAAGGAATCTTTAAAAATGTAAATATCAACTCTCCCTTGCAGCAGCTCTTTGACATTTCTGACCCCAGACCGCAGCGTCAGCAGTGCGGTGACACAGAAGCAGCTTAAATGTATACCACACACTACTGCATGTGGACTAGGTCTGGAGTGATCAGCATAACCTGATCTTTCCGTGTCATGACATCATTTTTTTCCCTCTGAACAGAGCGGCTGTGTGTTTGAGGAGCTCGGTGTCATGGATGTGATGAGTCATAGATGCACAGCGTAAGAGCCTCAGCTCCAGTTTAGGCTTGAAATACGCAAAGACGTCCTCTGCCTTTTTGCAGGTAGCCAATAGAGATGTGCTGGTTATTGGTTTATTGATATGGATCAAGAAATAATTTCTTCTGATAAATCAGAATTTTTCATGTACTGATAACACCAATTCAAATAGAGTAGTAGTGTAGAACTTTGTATTTTCACTAATGAATGACACTAAAACTGTTCCTGGTGGCAAGTAAACTTTTCTTACCCTTTAATTATCTCTTTAAAAGACAATGACAGACTCTTAACAGTTGCCCTCTAGCTGCCACACAGCTACTGCTAGTCAATGAATCTTTAGTGTAGCAGTGGAACTCTTTTAACGTTAAAGGTAAAGTACAGTATAAATAGGGCTGAATGATAAAAAAAAAAAAAATCATGTCATCAATCATAATGTGATTATTATGACAGATATTGCTATTGCAATATAAGTCACGATTTCAGTGGGAATGGTGGTTTTTTATTGATAAATAAAGGTATTATGCACAAGTGAGCAAGGTGGAATCAATGAATTTTCATAATGGCAATGACTAAGAAACAGTTTTTAGTAGGGATTGGTGGATTCGTCACACCTGGTCGACCCAACCTGCCTAATAGGGTCAGTACTGGTGCAGATGTCAACATGTCATAATAGTCCAACCCTTTACATATCTTTAAATATGACAGTGGAGAACTGTCAAGCAGTCTTTTAATGGGTTTTATCATAACTAATATTAACAATAACTGAATATTTATATTCTGATTCATCTATATTGAAACTGCAAATCACAGTGTGTAAACACTATTCTACCTAGATAAATTTCAATAAGCTTTGAACTATTAAAATGTTACAGTATGAGACAGTTTTTATTTTGCGCTCAAATTTTCTAAGCATTCCTGGGTAAATAAAGAGGTGGATCATAATTACAAAACTACTACTTATTCAGAAAGAAAGTGGTTGTTACTGTACACTCCTCTGGTGCTCACTGGCTTTACTTCCATGCCTAAACCAATTGTTTAGGTTAACTCCACTCTCCACCATCTCTCTCTTCCTCTCTTGTCTTCCCGCTCACTCTGCTTTGTTTAGTAATTATGGGAATGTGTGTGTGTTTGTGTTAGAGGGTTGTTGAAAAAGAAACCTCGGTCTATTTTCATCCTGCTCGCTGCAGCAGAAACAGGAAATGGAAGACTTTTTTAAATGAGCGCTTTAATGTCAGCACGTGCTGTACTTTGTTCTTTTATTCATGGCACACGTGACAGGAGCACAGGCCATCTGTATTCCACTGTATCACTTTTTGGGTGGACCTGTTATTGAACATGATATCTGTTGCTCCTTTCTGCCATCAAACATATGATGTCATTCATCATCACTGCCTGGCTCTCTGTTTCTCCCTCCTTCCCTGCGCTGCTTTTATGTTTTAGTCAATGTTGGCTGTCTGTTTAGTGTCTGTTCTGCCTGTGCGCAGTGGGATGTCTGCAGCCGGTGTGTTTTCTGCATAATATTAAATTTACTCAGGCCTCCTACTGAGCTGGTCTCTGTTGTGCATTGCTGCCCCATGTTTGCATCATTTTAGGTTTATTCCATTTTAGATGTTTCCTGGTTTATCTGTTGCCTGTCACTCTGTTAATCAGGCATGTAATTTTGTACTACTACTGCCTGTCTTCTGATTCAAAAACATCAAATAACATGTGCACCCCGTAAGGTAATTGCAATTCTTAATTTACCTATTTGATTAAATTTAGGTAAATGAATCTCTTTCTTATTTCTTTTTTCTTTCACTTTTGCACCTTTTTTATGCTATGCACACATTTGTGCACACTGTATATATGCCTGTGTGCAGCCTGTTAATGCATTGCTGCTCTCTGTCTCCCCACTGTGGCAATAAGAACACGGATTATCTGGCACGGTCAGCTCGTCAATAAACAAACAGTGTAGCCAGTCACATGATCACCCATTTCCCTCTATGATCAGATAGAGTGGAGATCAATCTATGGAGGTTTATCCATGTTGAAGGAAAACAGTACGAGCATAATCCACTCTGTGTTACAGAGTATAAGGAACGCCCACCAGGCAGAATGGGAGAGTAGAGCTCGCCAAGGCATCCAATCCCACAAAGCAGTGTAGAGGGATTAATCCAGATTATCTGCCAATGCTATTCTCAGAAATAAATGAAAAATCTCTGGGCCAGATTAAGGTTCAAGGAGTGCTAAAAAAAGAAAATGATGCAGAAATCACATGACTGCTGTTTTACTGACTTATAACAATGACTGATATTTGTCAAGGCATAGTAGTGAGCTCGAACATCTGTTCTTTGTATAAAAAAAAAAATTCAAGCAAACTTTAAAACAAAGCAACCCAGAGAATCATGTTTCTCTTAGCATGTATTCAAGAAAACAGAGTGTAAAGCATTTTACTTTCAAGTGAGAGTAAAGCATTTTTTTTTTTGCCTGATGCCAGTGGGAACACTTTTTGTATTATTTGATCATAAACAATAATTTTACCATAGCAGCACTCAGCTTTGGTCTGGTCAGCAGGTGGCGTTAGTGAGAGGGAACAGCTCACTGACTCTCCTCTAGAGGAGCTGTCCATTCAGCACTACTCTGTTAGCTGCTGAGGCTGGACAGAGCACTGATAAGAGACACCATCACACAAAATTTACTGACTTATAACAATGACTGATATCTGTCAATATATATATCAGGCCAGGTTTGTTGGCATGTTGCATTTAGGTATAACATATCTAATTTTTTACTGTTTACTGCCATAGCACAAAAGGTACATGTGCGGTGTCCGGTTTTTGGGATGCAGAAAAAAATACAATGTCCCAACGACACACACCCTGGATGCTTTGATCATTCTTTTTACAAAGTAATATTGACAGAAATTAACCATGCATGCTCCTTGATGTATCAGTCACATTAGTTGGTGAAGCTGGGTCAAGATGTTCTGCGTATCCATTACAAAGTGAAATTGTCAGCTGTCAGGGTGACATCTTACTGCCTGAACTCTATGGCCTTCCTGCATGTTTCCAGTCACGTCTAACGTCATTTATCCTAACATTATTAAGATGGCTGCTTTTTTTTCTGTGAAAATTTTAGTAAGCCATAACTAGGTGGGCACCACCAGATGGACTCTGTGTGAGATGACTTACTGTCCTCTTGCTTGACTGAAGCTCAGGTTACAGCACTCACTGCTTCACCCTGGGAGCGGATTACAGCACTTTCATATCTTTGCCTCTTTTCCTCTCCTCACTTTTGTCTCCCTGCAGTCCTACTGCATTCGCAGTATAGCCCATGGGGGGAGAGACAATGCTGGCTAACAATAGAGAAAGAGTGTGTCCTCCTGTCAGTTGTTTCCTGCCCTATGGCGCAGAGATGAAAGACCCTCATCCCTGTGCGAATATTTCATCATAAAACTAATCAAAGTATGGTCTGAGGTGTTTTTTAAGAGTCTGCAGTCTGCTGCCAGCTATCGATTGCTACTTAGATTGTTTTATGGTGTCCTCTTCAACCCAAAGTACTCATGCACAAATATGATAAATATATAACACACACACACACACACACACACACACATATTGCATCACAAACATAGGTTGTTGGAATAATGGACCAATTCCAATAATAAAATTATACTTTTGGGGAAAACTGTAGAGTTGGAACTATGATGTAATGCAGATAATGTCATAAGAGCATGCCACTGTACACCTCACCAAAGTTAGCTGTCATCTGAGAACTGTTTACTGACTAAAACTGAATTTGATGTAGGTCCCACTGTCTCTGATAGGGACATATATCCTCCCAAACCAAGAGTTCAACTCCAACTGCATTATCTGCTTTCCATTATCATTTTTAGTTGCTTGCCGTCTCTCTACCAGTCAGTCATGCTTTCTCTCTCTCTCTCTCTCTCTCTCTCTCTCTTTTTTTTTTTTTTTTCCTGGCACCATCTGCATCTGAAAAGGCAAAGTGAGTGAATGAAACTCAGTGACTCAGCAGGCAAAGCTCCATAACAATAATAACAACAACTTTACATTGTGCTACACCAGAACTGATTACTTAGTGCTTTCCTTTATATTGCCATCATAAAACACGTAAAGTCAAACAGCAAAAGAGCATCAATTAACGGAATCAATGAGCAGCAAACAGTTAAACTAAATGAAATAAATCAGTCAGTTAAATACATGAGATGAAATCATCTAGATGATGAGTGAATGTGTGAGCCTGGCCTGGCCTTGCCAACCACAATCTCAGGTCCTCTGACATTGGGTGGTTTGTATTAGCCGTAGTATTAGCCACCGCTAATGAAGTGTAATTTGCGTGCAGTGCTTTAAGAAGATTAAATGGGAAGAATGTGCTGGAACCCTGACCCAGTGCCTGTCGGCCATTGTTTTTGATGACAGCCTCCTTTTAAGTGGTCGGTTACCCTCTGACCTCTGTGACCTGACGTGGTCAAGGAAAGAGATTAAGCAACCGCCTCTACAGTTGGCAGTTGATTCAGATTCTTGTTATTGTTATTATTATTATTATCATTATTATTAAAAGTTATTTGAAATGGTTGATCTTGTGAAATCACAGATAAAAGAGGCCTGACTCCACTTGCTTACTGTTGCTACACCTGTCACGCTTTCCATTCTTACGCAGCACATAATGCAGTTTACAGTGTTGACAGTGGCAAATTTACCACTTGAAATGAATGGCAATTTTTGAAGCAATAGATTTTCAATTACACACAGAAGTAAAGGAAAGGAATGTAATTGACCCTGGATATTGCAACTCATGAAAGAGCAGATAAACACATTTGAATCCATTCCCTACACCTCTGTTCTTGGGGTTTGGAAAGGCAGAAAAAGGACACCACCCTCCGAACTCTTGAGATACAGAGTATCACTGTTATTAGAGATCCAGCATGTAGAGAAATCCAAAGTCTGCTGTGCTGATTTACAAAAGGATGCATTCAAACTCAAAATGAAATTCAAAAGAATTGAGCACACTAATTCACCATGTATGCAAAACACACCCACAGCACACAGCTATAAACACAGGGAGTACCCCAGTACACTCAATTCATTAAGAGATTAACAGGGTGAGCTGCTGACACTGATCAAGGCTGGAGTCCAATACGAGAGGGAAGAATTGCAGCAGGTCCCCCCCCCCCCACTTAATACCCTTCTCATACATAGCACGAGGGTTGGAGGTGGGGGTGGGGGTCGTTGCACAGAGGATGTTATGGCCAGAGGCGAGCATCCTGCTCTAGTCTTCCAATCGGGGCCAGCTAGGCTTATCATGGAGAGAAATAGAGAAAGAGAGCCATCTAGGGAAGAGGACAGAGAGAACAGGGGGGGGGGTTGTGAGAGGGAGGGAGGGAGGAGGAGGAGGAGGGCAGAAATCCTGCGCCTGCTCACTGTGAGCACAGCAAGTGCAGCTTTCATCCGCAGCGGAGACGGCTGAGGGAGAGACAGAGAGAGTTTGAGCGAGCAAACGGAGGCTTTCATGGACGGTGTTTGACAGAGCTTGATAGGCAAGACACCGAGTTAGAAAGGACCAGTTACCAGCCATGTTGTCATATATTTGCAATTCCTAGTCCGTCACCTTCTGCTGCATGCTGTAGTTTGTGCTGCGAATATTGCGGTGCAGGTCACCTCCTTCTCTTTTGGGAAAACTGAAGAACCCCAGGGAGGTGTGATTTTCTGGCACAAGTGCTCAGCACTGCGGCACCTCGATACAAGCGACGGAATGTAGCAGACAGGTGGGCAAAGCCGAGGATCATCCTTTCCGGACTTTGGTCCCCAACCATCCATCTGTCTCTGCATCATCCACTCCTCCCTTCTTCCCTCCGTGCATCTCTCCCGCTCTGTGCATGGGAGGTGAGGGTTTGGCCGGCTGTCAGTCAGCATGCAGCGGTGTGAACGGGCAGCCCAGTGCCCACATCACGCTATGGACGTCAGACACTCATCGCTGTACTAATGAAAGGCTTCAAGCTCGCCTGGTAAGGCTAAACACATATAATGTAACCTAAATGGGTTTTTTTCTGTAGCTTTAAGGCCATCATGTATGAAAAGCACAACCCAGTCAGGGGCGAGATGTCTGTGACCATTCTCTGGTATTTCTCTGGATTAGGGCTGCACTGACATGTCGTTCCAAGACTACATATTCTCTTGGCAAGGCTGAATGGACTGTCAAATGTTTGTGCAAACAAATATTTTTGTGTTTATCTGTCCATCTTCACCTGTGCATTTCTATATGGTTACTCAAATCTCCAGAAAATATACCAGCATGTAATGAGGGCGAGATCAATACACCACTAAGCTGTGACCAGAGTGTGTACATCCAGTGCAGCCAGTGTGGACTAGCATGATTTTTTTTTTTTTTTCCACCATGACTGTGACGACCCTGCTCAGCTCCCCTCTGGCGGGCTCAGTGTGAGCGGAGCAGCTGAGGGGAGGCGCTCACGTGGCCGCCTGGAAAAGAGCAGGCACATGCTGCCTGTGTCTCTCCCCGACTTTCGTTCTCGCTGTCTTCCTCGCTTATTTTCCTCTTCCTTGGTTATCTCACATGGACAAACACATCCACATCCAGGTGGCCTCATTCTACACTTTTTCTCTTAACCTGTTTTGCTACAGTGTGTGTGTGTGTGTGTGTGTGTGTGTGTGTGTGTGCTCTCTGTGCACTTTTCCACCATCCCTCCTTCTATCCTCTCCTCCCCTTGTGTTTGTTTATGCTCCTCCTCCTCCTCTTGCCTGATATTTTTAGAGACGAATTACAGAGCACTGCAGGACGAAAAAAAAAACTAAAGGGGGAGCAGTTTCGGCAACGTGCGTCCCGCTTCCTTCCTTCTCACTTTCATGAGGACCTCTTTTCCCCATAGGACCTCTTCTTTTCCCTAATGTCTGTCTCTCTTTCATTCTCTCTATATTTGTCTGTGTCCTTCTCTCATTTACATCCCTCTGCTCTCTCTCTTTTTTATGCTTCCCAATCTATCACTTAATCCCCAATCATTTTTTTCTTCAGGCTGTGGAGTGCAGCTTTGAAAATTTCCTCTCGGGCCTTTATAAATTTAATCAGAGTGAGTGCATATGTGTGTGTTTGTGTGTCTATCTCAGACATCCAGTGCAGCTTTATCATTGTGCAGCACAGAAAGAAGAAACACTTTTAACCCAGAGTCTGTCCTCATTTAATCTGTTTGCAGCACCCTGACAGACACTGACATGTTACACTGAACAGCCATCTGTTAGCATCCCGTACTCTCCTATACACGGAGGGTTTACCTGTCTGGCTGGCTAGCTGGGTATAGTTTGCATGCCATGCTGTAATGTTATGTAACAGCATGGATGTTTCTAGTTGTACTGTATCCAGTAGGATGCATCTCCATCCTCTCCAAAATTAATAAATGTTGTAATATGTTTTTTTCCCCCTTTAAATCAAGAATGTGTTTGTAAAAAGTTCTGAACATGGACCAGGGTCTAAAAGCTTCCTGTTGAGCTGCGTTCCATGTTGAAGGACAAAAAGAATCAATCAAGGAACAAATGACAGTGGTGAAGCATCAGTTCCCCCTGCAGATTCATCAATGAGAGGATCCAGCAGAAATCTCACTCCTGTTATTACTATTTATTACGCTGCCCTCTGTTCTCCACAGGGACAATCTGCTACGTAGGCAAAATGCAGTGACATAGAGGTCGCTCAATCGATCAGTACCTCAATCACTGCATTTGTTGTCCTCAGCCTTTTAAACCACCACCTGACACTGGTTTATCTATCTACACTAGACACACTGATTTATCTGGACTAAACTGGCCAGTGATTCTCCCAGTCTTTCAGTGGCTTTTGCTCTCACAACATTGTTGTGTGATGACAGATGAGATTGCTCAAGATGATGATAATGATAATTATGTTTGGTTTTTTTTATGTTTTTGCCTTCATGGGCACCACAAATTATCATCAAAAAGATCAAGATCCAGAATGCAACATGTATGTTTTTCAATGATAATACAAAAAGTCCAAAAATTAAAAAAGACAGATTCACATAATTTGAATATAATGATTTTCAGACTTTCATGCACACAGCAGAAATCACAAATTATTATTAAAGCATGTGCAATTGTTAACTACCACAAAACTGAAAGTAAAGACAAATTAAATAGTCCATAACATCAACATTGCATACAGTAGGAAGCCTGTCTAATACTGTGACAGTATGACTGAAATGGGATGGTTGGATTTGCATCAGATTTTTGTTTATTAGGGTTTCCCTTCTTCTTAGCTATATTTATTGTGTGAGGTATCTGACTTCATAGTCACCCATATATCTACTAAAATTGCATCAAAAGTACTTTAGGTTGATTTGAGGGGAGGCAAGTGTCAAAGAGTCAGTTCAGTTTGGAAACCAGGCTGCCCTGTTGGGTGTATGTTTGTCATAGTGCATGCTGTGATTGAGAGCCACGGTGAAGGATATTTTTTGCAGCATTACTTACTTGTCAGAAGACAAGGAAGAGATAAGGGGAAGAGACAGAGAGAGCATCTGTGCGTACATGCATGTGTGTGAGAGTGTGAGAGAGATTGCTCAGGATTTGGCAGTGGTCCCAGTGTGGGGATGTTTGCTCTTGATATGACATTTGGTGTGACTTAAATCTGCACACAGATACACACACACACACACACACTCGCACACAGACACAGATGTGCACACACAGCCAACAGCAGCAGCTGTAGCAACAGCAAGGCAGTGACAGGAGGCTAGAGCTGGAGCTTATTCTCTGCACGTGGCACTGTGAACAAGGCGGTTGTTGCTGCAGGACAGTTGGACAGACTCGCATACATAAATGCCTGTGGGTAGCTTTACCCCAACTGTCTGGTCAGTTGTTCAGTCCCTTCTTATTATTGATCGTCACCAATCAGAGCTGGTGACTTTTACCCCTGCTTCAGGTCATGGTCAGAGAGACTGGAGAGAGGTCTTACATCTGTGATTTCTTCTTTACACCACCCTTGAGACTGCAGATTTTAGCCCGGTCACAACCACAAGTGAGCACACAAAAAAAACATTAAAAGATCAAAGACATTTGGAAAACATTCAGCATCCACCAACATATACAGGGATGCTTCAGATTTTCACGTACATATATGCAAACCACGTTCCCAGGCATATATTACCCAGTGCTGTGCTGCTAATGTATCTCTGGGCTATTTAAGACTGACTTGAAAATTGTAGCTCCCAGGCCTCTGCACCAAGAAGATTCATTTCAGTATGCAAAGCATTAGAGAAGGAGAAGGGAAATGCATTCAGCATTAACTGTAGGTGAACTGCCGGTCGTTCAGCTGCTCCTTGATATCTAATATGGTCATCAGACGCGATGATTAAGCCCCTTCCTGTCCGCAGAACTATTTCTAGCTGCTCAGAAAACAAAATCATGAAATGTCCAGAGTCAAGGGTTTATGAGGGATGGACTGGGAGACTTGGAACCAACTGCAGCCTCACAGATAAAGCACTGCACCATCAGACTGGGCCACAATGGACCTCCAAGTTCACAGCAGGGGCTCTGCAGTGAGGAGAAACTGCAGAATTGTTTCCCTCCTGCCCACAGCTTATTAACTCTCTCTCTCTCTCTCTCTCTCTCTCTCTCTCTCTCTCTCTCTCTCTCTCTCTTCTCTCTCTCTCTTCTCCTGTCCCCTTTTCCTTTTTTTATTACTGAATCCTTCCCACAACCCATTTGTCATCGCTGATTATACTCTATATTGTTCCCTGCCACACTCCTCTGCCTGTACCCAATATAACCAACCTATTTTTCCTATCTTTGGGATGTGATGGGATATAATTGATGATGCATTGATTTTGTAATGTTTGATGAAGTAACTGAAGAAAGCACAGCACAGCACTTAATGATAAAGGAGTTGTGTCTAAACTGGCATTAACTGTTCATGTTAATACAATATTACAGTTTGCATTAACCCCACATTAATGAAAAATATTATAAAGAAGCAGACAATGTGTTGTAATTATTAAATAATATTAGCGGACAGGCAGGTTTCCCTTGAGCCTCATTATTAATGGACTGGAAGTTGCATTCAGGGACAGACAGTCATGTGTACCTCTCTGTGATGGATGTCTGATGAAAAGACTTCACATTAGCGTTCCATATGCTCGTTTCTCAAATTAAGCCTGTCCAAACAATAAGGCCATTTTCCATTAAGCTTTTTAAAAGCACAGCCAGAACCTGCTCCCCTCCTCCCTATCATGAATCACTAAGGCTACTGTATACCAGCAAAATAGCCTCTTGCTTACCAAACCCATTCTCCTTTAGTACAGTAAACTATAGAACTTATCAGCTTTTTAATGGCTCTCTGCTACAGACACTTTAGGAATCCATATATTTTATCTGTCTTATCTACAAGCTGAAGCAAACAGTCTAGCACGGCTCCCTGTTTTTATTATTCCTGCTAGCATGCATAAACAACTAAATGGCACAAGCTGACATCATAACAGTACAGCTGAGGGATAAGCGCCACCTTTTAATGTGCTTCCAAGTTACAGGTTCATATTCAAAGGAAAAAAAAAACTAATTATTTGACCATTAAATACAGCAATGAAATCGTGTGTGAGAAAACGTTTATTTATTTAGTCAGCATGACAGTGGATATGACATGCAACACGAGTCCCAGGCTGGGATCAGACCATGGATGTTGCAGTCATTTGGCATGCGCCGTAGTCATTCGGCTACTGGGACGCTCCTTGAAATAGTAATAACTTCTTAGAAGTAAAGTCCACAATGAATTGATGTGGAGGTGATGCATATTCGTCCCGCTGAGGTAGATAGATAGAACTCTGTGAGCATCAAAGCCTCCTGTGTGGGATGTATTTGTGAAGTGAATAGTGATGTGATGCCTAAAGTGATTAGTGGCATTTTTGATATAAAACGGTATATGAATAATAACATTTTCAGACAGTGGCGAACACAGGAAGCTTGAAATTCAGTTACAGTAAGGTCCATTTTTTAAAAACCAAAACGTTCTGTATCTCTAATAAACACAGTGCTGACAGTGCAAGAATTCAACTTTCATCTTTCATTTGGGGCTTTCCTCCAAGCACTGTAGCACCTTTATTCAATGTGACAAATGTTACAATATTTCATCCTTACACTTCCTCACTTCACCTGGTTTCTCCTCCCTCATATGCACAATCTCTTTCTGTCTATCCTCTCTCTGCTCACCGCTCTGCTTCCTTCCGCCTGCATATCCCCTGCAGATGGCAGTGGCTGTGTCCCATTCCACTGGGACAAAGTGTCCCACAGGGGCTTAATCCGGTTGCCAGTTTCCTGTCCCCTCCCGCCACTCTCTGACATCTCCACCGAGTCCTTAAATTACCTCACCGCGCTGAGTTGTGCTCTTGAATTTAAATCAGTGTTTAATTATAGCTGCTTTTAAAACAGGTTCCCGTACCCAGAGGTACAGTAGGTCATAGCTTCAATGAGAACTCAAAAATTGTCTCAGGCCTGTCTATGTTAGGTTGCCACAGAGTGAGGGTAATTAAGCATTTTAATTAAGCCTGGGACTAAATACTAAAGTTATGCTCTCAGGGCTGGATTTAAATAGTTTTTAGGAAGGGTAATGACACACGGCACAGTGGTTTTCAAACTCTCCTCATACACAACCATCAACATAGAAAATGTTGTGTTCTCATCTTTCAGATATCTTCTTGCTGTGGGTAAAATGGAGATATCAGCCGTCAGGGCCCCACTGTCACACGCTCCTGTCACTCCAAACATGTTCACAGCAAAGTGCACTTAAAGTCCAGGCCTTTGTAGATAACTAATTGTGTGTGTTAATGCTTCATGCAGCAGCAGCAACCCCACAGCCCCGGACACACAACACAAACACGCACCCTCCTCCGGCTCTCCCTTTCTCCGTCTAGTTGTGAACACTTCAAGTGGAGGTGCACATGAATGGTTTGACGGGCTGCCATGGTAACTGCACGGCCGAGACTCAGTCGGGATGACAGACATTTCCGACCCAGCCAGGCGTCGCCACATTGGTGTTGCTATGACGACTCGGTAAACAGCACGCCTTCATCTCAAAAAGATGGAGAAATTTGTCGTTAGTATTATGGGTGTGTTCAACTTGAATCTACACCAGTATTAATAGGATAGAAAATGAAATTGAAACTATTCAAGGCTGTCAGATCTGTCAATCATCAGTAGTTAAGATGAATGAATCAACAGTTATATACCATGGCTATTCACTACATACCATCTCTGTGAGTGTGTGGTCAATCTGACCATCTGCGTGTCCCCTGGGTGCAACAACAATGAGAACAGAGGTCCCCTAAGTAGGTCAGTTGTTGGTGTGAGGCTGGGCAGGCTTATCTGGGCACACAGTGGTCCGGCTCAGTGGTCCAGCTCTCTTTGTTCCACAGCACGGCTCCGCTCAGCGCTCCCACAGAGGCAGCCAGCACTGCTGCAGCCCTGGGGTCAAGTCTTTCCAGCAGCACAGCTCAGGGCTCCGTTTGCTTCATAATAAAGACACAGAGGTGATTACTGACTGTGGTAATCTTCATGTATGTGGGAATGGATTATCTTAAAGTTACCTCTCCTGGCGTGTTCATAAGACCAGCCGTGTGTTGGTTTAGAGTTAATAGGATGTCACTCAAAAAAGAGGGAGAGCAGTGGAAATGATCTACGTCTTATTTTAGTCCGAAACAGTGTATGAGATGATTTTAATAAGTAAATAGTACTCTCTTTCTTTTAAAGAAATGTCTTTCTAGGTTTCACGCATAGTGACTGTAAATGCTACAATAGGTGTGTAATCCACCATAACAGTGGTAATCCAGTAATGGACACCCAGTTCCAGCCCTGTGGATAAAGCCTTTCATTTTCTGCAAGAGCTGATTGACTGATGAAGGTGGAAAAGTTCATGTATTGCAAACTAAATGTGACACAGTGCAATGGAAACACACTTATAATGTGGCTCAGGCATGTGACTAATGCTCTGGAAATTTGGAGATGGAGACCTGAGTTTTTCCTGCTTTGGCATTATAACATGTCCTCCATGCAAAAAGGGGTCAATCATAATTCAAAATCTACTGTTGTTATAACCAGAGCTGCCATAAAATAGAATACTGTGTGAGCATAATTCTGCTCTTTTCAATTCCGTAACTGGAGTTTAAACAAGCTCAGAAACACCATGACCGGTGTAAAGTAACTGCGTTAAACTTCATACAGAGATTAGAAAATTAAGTCTTTAAACTGCTGAAGGCAAGAAATTAGGTTCATCTGAAGTTTAAATCACCATTTCCATATGTATCTAGGAGCATATTTAGTTAATGATGCAGTGGTTCCTGCAAATGAAATACTAAATAAATATTGGTGAAATCAACTGAAGTAAGCACTTTACACTGCGGCAGGAATGACTAATGACCAATGCTGCTCTTGGTGATGCGTTACAATGCAGTTTGATGCCACACAACGTTCAGAATAGATGGTATAGATGCACAGTGGTTAATATTCCATATTTTCTTTTGTTTGCCTTTATTTATTGAACCACAGTCGGAAAGCAAGGGCGTCAAGGGACAGTGAAGTCGAACAAAATGTAAGTTAATATATTAATTGGGCGTTCATTAGAATTATTTGTTGGATATTGGCAGGATGCAAGAAGTGTCTAAAGCAACAAGTATCACGTCACAAGGTTGACGTGATATATCAGTATTGACGATTACAGTGGTATTTAGAAAATTAAATATTGATATTGCGTTCATAATACTATTATTTATATATATGGCAGATGTTAGGCCTTGTGGGTCTTGTTCTTTTTGTATGCTTTTGTACAGTTGTGGTTACAGACTCTCTTTCCACCTCCTTACGCTTGTATTTGAGTCTGAATCATTTGCCTAAAATTATTAGTCATTATTATTGATATTATTCCAATTTTCTATAGATATGATGATAATATCATTATTGTGAATATCATGATGTCATATATCTATAGTTTGTGTATGTATAGTTTGTGTGTGTGTGTGTGTGTGTGTGTGTCTGTATGAAACCACAAAGCCTGGGCTCACTTATTGTGTGATTTAGAAGGAGCTTCGAATGTAAAGTGACCTGAATGCCGGTGATGTCAGCCCCTCCATTCATGAAACACATGAATAATTGAGGAAGCAGCAGGCTCAGTGCACCAGCACCAAGTAGAGGTGGAATGCAAAGTGAAAGCCATCTCTTTCCTCTCTCACATTTGCCGTGTCTCTGTCTCTCACCCTCGCTCGCTCTCTCTCTCTCTCTCTCTCTCTCTCTCTCTCTCTCTCTCTGCTCTCTCTCTGTCCGCTTGCACATTCTCCCTCAATCTCCTTCCATCTATTGTCAGTCTGCGCCCGTGAAATTCTGTGAACGAGGAGCAGAAATCGCGAGAGAAGAGCCTTGCTTGGATACTAGCTGATGCAGTGATCGGGCCGATGATCCAACGGCTGGCAGAGCGGTGGAAGAAAAGGGGGGAATGGAAAAGTGCAGGTTGTTAAGAGAGAACAGGAGCTTATCAGCCTCAATTAGACAAAGGGGGACAGAGTGAATGATAGAAAGAGAAGGGGGGAAAAAAAACTCCACCTATCGGGAAATTACATTCTTTTTATCTCCCTCTGCTGCGTCTGCTTCCTCCTCCTTTTCCTCCCGTCCTCCTGGCATGCTCCGGAACTCATTCACCCTCCTCCCCTTTATCCCTCATCCCTCTCTCCTCTCTCTTCTTCCCCCCTCCTCCTCTTCCACCACCTCCTCCTCTCCTTCCTCCTATGCCTCATCCACGGCTCCCGCTGTGTGAATGAAGCCGTTTGCAAAGGGCTGATCGCTGCGGAGCGGCTCTCTACATGGCTACGACCAGGTTAGTGCTGGGAACAACTGCCTGCCTACCTGCCTGCACTCAGGCAAAATTACATGAAGCCTGCATAATGATTAGTTTGCCTGCTTGGCAAGATCAGCATGTACTATTTAGAAGGAGAGTCCAAGGAAGAAAGGGGTGGGGGGCAGCTGCACCTCAGACCACCAATGCCTCTTCTTTGGCAGGTGGTGTTAAGGGCGATGTAAGCTGGTTATTAGGAGATCAGAGCTGGCCAGGGAAGATCAGTGGCCCTAAGCCTGCTAAAGAAAATCTCCCTGCCTGCCTCTTCCATCTTCTCTCTCTCTCTCTCTATCTCTCTCTCTCTATCTCTCTCTCTCTCTCTCTCTCTCTCTCTCTCTCTCTCTCTCTCTCTCTCTCTCCTTTTATCTGCCCAACTACCTTTCTTCTTTTATACTGAGAGAGAAAGGAAGGTGCAGTGCACAGTCCGTGGGATGATCCGCTGGATGAACAGCTCATTACTGGGGGCTGCCTATGAGGACATGGTGGTGTTTGAGTGTGTGACGGTGGCCAATGAGGGCTGTCGCTGTCTTGAGGGCTGCTACGGCGAGGTGTTGAGGGACTGTGTCTTTCAGCAGGGGTATGGCGGTACAAGGGGTGTGTGTGTATGTGAATGTGCATGTGTTAAAGCCAGTGTTTGTGTTCAGAGAGAGTGGATGGGTGGGGTAGGATGGGTCTGGTTATATTATACAGTCCATGTGTGTATTTAAATGTGAAAGTGTTTGTAATATTTTGTAGATTATGTGTGTGTTGTGATATGAATTTCATCATTTCAGTAAAAATGGAGGGAACTGTCTCGTATTTCTGCAATCCGTCGGCGTATGTACTCTGTGTCCACGCGCATGCCCATGTTTATGTCTGCTTCTGTGTACTGTATGCGCATTCCTGTGTGTGCATGCGCAGTGGCTGCTTTTGAGCGTGGTGCTCCTCATGGCTTTTTCAAACCAAGCGGAGCTGAAGGGCCACTGCCAGATGGGTATTTTCCAGGGTCAGCAAAACTGTGAAAACAAGTGGGGCCCTCAGAAAGGCCCGGAACTCTGTTCTATTGTGAAGCTGAGCGTTTGGACAGCTTGAGCCGGTTGGATTTAGGGCTTTAGAGCTTATTTAAAGAAAAGACTGTAACAAAGTGGCGCAAGCAGCGTGCTTCTCTCTCTCTCTCTCTCTCTTTTTTGCACTCTATATGTAAGAACTTGACCTATTTTGAATGACTCTGACATGCGGGGATCCTGTTTGATCAACACCTTGAAGTCAGTCTGTCAGTCTGTCTGTCTGTCTGTCTGTCTGTCTGTCTGTGCCCAGCTCTGTAATGCAGATGAGTTGCACGCTCAAGCCTCTGGGACCAATCGCTCTCGCACAGTATGCAAATGAACACACTGTGCTGCAAAATGTGAGATTTTATGTTTTAATAATCAAGAGAGATGTTAACAGTGGTGTATGTAGTAACTTTGGGTCAAAATAAAGATGTGATTTACTGTCTGTACCCCCATTGTGGACCATAATGTTTTGGGTTTTTTTACTGGGCTTCGTTACGGGACGGGTTAACAACTTTCTTTGTAATATCAAGGGGTTCTTTATCTGTGTATTCATGTATTTATTATAGCAGAACTATAGAATTTGTTAGAGAAATTTGACTTGATTAGGCCTTAAGCCACTTGCAAGTACACATGAAAAGAAATATTGCTAACTACAGAATGAATACACACAGCTATTATAAAATAGCATAAATTATAATTATAGATATTTATCTCAAGAAGTTCAGAAATCAGTCACCAAACGATCAAAATTTAAGTCCCTGTGGGACACGATGATTCGTCTGTCACATTGCCTCCCTGCTGTATTCCCCACACAGACGGCATCTCTTAACAGCAGAGCTGCTGAAGTATATTTAGTCACACTCTGAATATTTAAACCACTCTCTTTTCACTGTTGCTATAGTGATATTCAGTCTAAGCTGAGCTTTGTTTGAGCTATGTAGTTGTGTGGGCGGCACACTAAGTGATATGACTTTTTAATTGTGAAATTGTTTGTCAGCTGTCTCTCTACAGTAAATCAGTTGAAGTAGATGCAGATCACTTAATCAATGCAGCTCTATGACTCGATAGCTCAAGTGAGTGGTGCTGAAAATTTAGAGAAAATAAATAGTGCATTGTGTTTTTGTTATCATTACAACCCAGGGTATGTTCTTCTTCATGGCATCAAAATAACTCAAACAAACTGTACGTGTAAATCATGTACAGTTCATGTAGCAACAGCTGTGTGTATTATTCGACAGCTGCAGAGCTCATTGTGCTGTTTCGTTTAACTCCCCGAGCATTACAGTCCAGAGATAATGTACCAGCAGGTACTGTTGCTTTATGGCAAACTCTCAGCGTTTTTGTTTCATGAAGCAGTTACCCACAAAGCATCTGTGATAGATGCTTTTGTCTACCTCTCTGCAGGCTAGCGTCAGCTGCATGTTTGCTCCATCCACACCACCATGCTGGTTCAAAGAGCAAACTGTTGTGTGAATGAGTGATCGGGCTTAGTCATTCATATGCTGATGATGGATCCGTGTTCCCATTGTTTACTGCCGTGTATCTGGAAAGGGGAGGCGGTCGGTGAATTCCTCTTCCGCTAAAAACAACAAGTGGAGGTTCCTGTACCAGAGATATCCTGTCAGTTTTTGCGTGGAGGGAAAGTAGGAGAGATGATCTAGATAATGTTTTGGTTTATGTATCAGTTTTTTCTCTCTCTCTCTCTCTCTTACTTTTCTTCAGTTGGAGCATTTGTTGCTCAACTACAGCTCTTAATTATTAAAGGTATTGCACCTCAGGCAACCTTTAAAAAAACTTACTGTTATTTTTTATGTATCTAATATTTGGGTTAACTCCCAGCCCCTTTGCCTAGAAGGTGAAGCCACTGATCGAAAGATTTAACTTTTTAATCATGTAATTAATGACCTCACAGGGCCTGGACTTAACCTGACACTGTCCCTCAACCCCACCCAGTCTTGCACCTTTTGACCCTGACCTTGTGTGTGTGTGTGTGTGTGTGTGTGTGTGTGTGTGTGTGTGTGTGTGTGTGTGTGTGTGTGTGTGGTTTTCAGCATATGATGAAAGCTGACTGGAGAAGAACATCACTGTCACACCGTTTGAAGAAGATGGCCTCTGTCTTGTGCAGTACATTGTGTACATGAGAACATGCAGTGGTGGTGGATGCAGTAACTGAAGAGTTGGGAACACAGTGCTACATATGGTGGAATGATGGCAAGGTTGTTAGAAAATAGTGATTGGCTATGCATTTCTGGGTAGCATGTTCAGACGGGAGGTTGTTGAAGACTTTAAGCTTTTGCCACAAGGTGCAGCAGTCCCAAGTTCAAATGCAAACTCAGTAATATCTGTTACTATTCTCTAAATAGATTTGCTGCTCATTTCTTAAAAACTGGCATCCATGTTGCTAATAACAAACACATTCTTAATACATCCAACTGTTGGATCAGGCACAACAAAGCACAACAAACTTGCACATTTAGCATGATTTCATACACTCTATACTCTGCTACTGAGAAATGTTGACCCTCTTTGTCAGGTTGCACCTCTCATGATTGCACCCGTCATGGTTGATAGTTGTCAACAGCATGTGGAAAGATAGCCTACTGATTATAAGCTTTGATCCGAATTACCATACCATGTATTGTCACCTCTCCCAGTCAAGTTGCACATGGTGCACATACACAATCTATAGAAACGACGCTAAAACAGGAGTCTAATTATTATTTATTTATAATTGTTGTTACTTTTGTTTTCGTAATTTAAAATGTTAGAGTCCTGCCTTCACTGCAGTAAGTATTGATGCTAACTCACAGTACAGGCAGACCGACCAATAGAAGTCCCTATGGCCATAAGGTCACAGTCAGAAAAAGGACCTGCACCTGCACCACCTTAGTATTTTAACTGGCATGCTACCACAATCACTTAAGTAACTAACTTTAATTCATGATTTTTTAAATACACGTGCCTATATGCTGGATTAAAACGTGCGTCTGCTTTCATCAGGGTGCCTCTTATGGTAAATTTGTGAAAAATATACTTTTGAGTGCACAAAATGTTCTCCTCCTGTGGCCTTGTTTCGAGGATTTTTTTCATTTTAGACGGATGAGAACAGTCCCAAAAGCTGCTCCCAGGAGTAAACTGATGACCTTGGACAGGACATTCAGAATGGCCACAAGCAAATGTACAGCATGTTTAATAAGCCACGAACAGCATATGATGATGAAATCATCCCGGAAGGAGATAACACATTTTATTAATGTGTTTCTCTGACCGAGGAGAACTGTGACCCAGAGTAGGAAATGATTCAGCGACACTGGACAAACTGAACCGGAGGGTTTCCACCAGCCAGTACCTGACGTGTAGAAAGATGAGATGTGGCCACAGTTCGCTCTCTTGTGTCCTGCTGCGTAGTGAGCACTACTGAATGGCGGTCGCTCATCATATGTCAAAAGATAAGCTGACTATTGTGGATGTCTCCAAAGAGGTGTATCTCTTTGCAACATATCCTGGTTTTAACAGTTCTCAAACTTACTTTCAGGGCTGCATCTAATGTGTTGCTATGGAAACAGCCAATAGCCTGCAGGGTTTTTCCGCAGTGTTTTATAGTGGAGGCAGGCAGCCGCGCCTGAAATAAAGACCTCCTCTGCTTACGTCATAAAAAATGAATATACTTATGAATTAAAAAATGAACATCCAAGGAGAAAGCACAGGTACTATTTCACACAACAATTGCCATATATTTAATGATTAATGTGGATGTTCTTTAGGACCTCATCCACTAACAAAATCTATCACAAGATGAGACGCGGCAGGATCTGGGCGGCTCATCACCTCTCCTTAACGTATTTCCTTGCCTGCTTCATTTGTCTGACAACTTGCATTGGCAGTGTATGTTTGTGTGAAACCCAGACAGTCTCCTGGTTCAGACAGAGATTATCATGCATGCTGAATATCAATGCACTCTGCTTCCTACCATCTTAGTGCGCATGTGTTTGCCCTGATGGATGACATACACCACTTGAAAATCAAGAAATTAATACAAAATATATGAAAACTGTGCCTAAGATACAGTAATTACGGATAAATAGAAGCACGGTGATCACTCTGCACTAAAGAGTCGTCCTGCAAATTTACTCCTAATCAGGTCAGTAGGGACTAATCAGTTGTCAGTGCAGAGTACACATTGTACAGCACAGTCAAAATGATCATCCCCTGAATAGCAAACCATTTGGTAATCATATAAATTGATGTCAGAGGCACCATAATATACCAGACGTGCATTATCTGTCCCACTGCATTAACCAGCTGTGAGGGCTCTGTGTTGCCTTTTAAAATCAAACAACTACTGGTATGTCAGACCCTGACAGTGGGACAGAAGCTGTCAACGCTGCTCTTTATGATTCAGTGCTCTAAGCTGCAATGAAGTCTAGAATGTAACAGTAGATCAGTAATTCGTGGCCACTAACAGCGGCCATTGGCTGGAGGTGACGCAATGGCTTGCATAATGCCATGTCAAGTAACGGAGCCTGGCGGGCGCACTGCCACACAGATCACTTACAGACGCTTTTGTTAGCTTCTGTCATTTTGAGGAGAAGGCTTCTTGCTAAGCCACTGGTGAGTGTGTGTGTGTGTGTGTGTGTGTGTAATAGAAGAGAGAGTGTCTAGTGGTGGATCAGAAAGGCTACCTGATAGTAACTTAGTGTAAAATGAAAGAACAGGGACTACCTGTCCTTCCACTTGGCTGGAGAGCTGTTAGTGGAGGTATTAAAGTAAATCCCCATGTAAAAGTCAACACGTACCATAATTTTAGATAACAGAATCACATGCTATAGGCCTGCTTTAACAGCCAGAATGATGCTTTCCACCTGGTGCTGTATCTTTGATCATTTAATCCTTGTTATGTCTCCCAGGCTTTGCTGCAAGCATGGAAACAGTTTTAGTCTTTCAGGGAAAAAGATCTTTCATTATCACATGGCCTCATATTTTACAGGATTTGAAAGAAACCGCTCAATAAATGTCAGGGCCGAGGCAATTTAGGTTGGTTGTTTTTCCAGACTCAGTAAATTTCTTAATAGAATTGAGAGTGGGCTCAAAAACAAACGTATCAATTTCACTGCTGCTTTCAAATGCGGCATTAGTGAGAGAATCCTCAGGACATGTGTGTAAAGGTGTCTTTTTACCTATGTTTCCCTCACTGCTGCTGCTGCTGCTGCTGCTGCTGCTGCTGCTGCTGCTGCTGTTGTTGTTGTTGTTGTTGTTGTTGTTGTTGGTGGTGGTGGTGGTGGTGGTTTCCCTTATTAGCTCAGCTGTTATTAGTCAGGTTAGCACATGGTGCTTCAAGCCTGTTAAGCCACATATGATGTAAGTCTGAGGACCCTGTGTGTGCTGTGCTGCTGTCCATACTCGCCTTTAAACTTATGGCACTACCATGCATGGTGCTTACACTGATTTATCCAAGCAGTGTTTGTATGATTTCTGCGATGCACTTTTGTCCTTTTACAGGCTAGACTCTATATTTCATGTGAGATTGAAAGTGCAGTAACAATTAAAATGATGAAGTAGATATTTTCCTTATCACTCTTTCTTTTTCTTTCCTTTTAGCACTGCCAGTAACTCAAACAAGAGCACACCTGCCTGCTCACCAGTCCTACGTAAACGCTCGCGCTCTCCCACACCGCAGACCCAGGAGGGTGAGAACATGGTGGAGAAGGGTTCAGACCACTCCTCTGACAAGTCCCCCTCCACGCCTGAGCAGGTTGTCCAGAGAACATACTCCCTGCAGTCAGCACGAAGCGGGGGAAAGAACTCAAAGGTGAGTGACCAGGCGATGCCCCATTAACTTCTTTTGAGTGCCTTTTTTGATACAAACGAAAGTTAGCCTCACAGTTTGAAGTGTGGTGCAGTTTCAAATATATTTAGTATCTTAGTATCTCTCAGTATTTTGAATTCAAACATTCCACATAAGATTCACAGCTCTGTGAAGAACGCTCAACAGTGTGTCCTTTCCACTGAAAAGAGTCTGCGCTGTGTAGAGAGCTTCCTGGTCGAGAACCCTAACGTTTACACAGAACGGCTGTCATGAGAGATCCCACCGTGGGACACTAGGTGCTGATTTCACAGACATGGATTAAGAGTAGACTGATCACTTCTTTGACACTATGAGTTAACTCTGACCATAAAACCAGCATTACAACTGATTACACTTGTTACATGCACTTAGATGCAATTAGTAAAAAAGCATCAAAGTGAGGGTGCAACCAGCGTAAATGATTTGTTTTTTTTTTTCAAGTAAGAATACGACATGTTATCTTTCTTGCATTGGATTATATATTGTATTGAGTGAAGTCTTTCTGACTGTTATAGCCGAGATGATGTGTAACCTCTTGTTGACTGTATGCAGCCAGTCATTAACTGTGACTGCATAAATACGTCAGAGTTGTCTTGGCTTTATGATTTTATTTTATTTTTTTCCCAGTGTGGTGACGTATGTGTTATTATTGGTTATTGACTTGTACATACTGATATGTAACTAGTGAGCTGTAACTATCACTCTCCCGCCTCAGGAGAGATTGCACCCTCCTCTCCATTCCAGCCTTTCATTTTTACATCTCATTTACTCCCCAGTATGTAAACTCTTTATTTCTCTCGCTAAAACTTCAATTGAATAATAGAAAGGACAGAGGAGTTTTGAAATGCTGCTGTTCAGTCTTATCTTCAGACCTGTAATTAATTAGTAAAAGCCTGTTTTACCCCTTCACAGAGCAGAGTTTGTGTGAGTTGTCCCACACGATGAATTCGAGCATAGATAAAGAGTCACATCGTCAAAACCATGGGCACTTGTTAACTCACTATTGAGATTTGCTAGAATTAGATGTCCAAACCAGAAGAAGAAGAAGAAGCTCTGAACTCATATCAATGCTTCAGCAGACAGGACCAGGCAGGGATACAGTTTGGTCCCCACTGTCATAGTTAAGGCTTTAAATGAGGTGCAGCAGCTAACAGCAGCAGTATGTCTTCATCAAAGTACTACAACATCAGAGCCACTCCGATGAAGACATGCTAGCTGTTTCTGCTGCTTGTAAAAACCTACCATACCAACTAAAACCATGTGCTCCACACCAAATCCCTCCTAAACTAGTGATATGTGTTACCTCAATAAAGATCATTTTATTTTAGACTATTAGTTTGTTCACCTGTTAGATGGGTCTGCCTACACACTTATGAACAGAATTTTCAGAAGACACTATGCATAGACAGATTATAACTGTTCGTCCAGGTAGGATATTTCTAACATTTTATCATTGGCATTTTTTTTTCCTCCTGATTCTAGGATTGTTTTTGGACATGAATTCGGCCTAAAGATGTGATGAGAATGGTTTCGGGGTTCGTGTTAAAAGCATAAGTTCACGTGTTTTTACGTCAAGCAGTACTCAGGTGCTCATATGAACACTGAAACAGGCTTTACTTGCTGTAATCTTTCCTCCTGTTGCTACTGGCCATCAGTTGATCCTTTCGTACTGTGATGGGGACAAAATTCCTTGTTTAGCTGAAGCTAATATGAGGCAGTCTGGGGTAAACAGATTAAGTGAGTATCTTTGTATCTTATATCTTGTCTTTTTACTTACTACTAAATGTCCTTTTGTGATACTGTCTGTCTGTCACAGCTCAGCAAGGAAACACTGTCCAGGGAACCTAAAAGAAGGAATTTGGTATTAAAAAGACCCTAACATTGGAAGATTTGTCTCACTCAGAATGCTGACGCGCAGTATTAGCCACAGATAAACTTCACAATGCTTTTTTTTTTTTTTTTTTTTTTTTTTTTTTTTTTTTTTACAAAGAACGAGATCTGTAGATTTTCTCCCATCCCCCATTCCTTACATTGACAGTGCTGTAGAAGGAAAGCAAGCAAAACCTCTTTCAATTTACATATATGCACATGAGTATCGTTTTAAGATGGACTTGAACAAATATGAACCTATCCTTTAACAGAAAGTTGGAGAACGTATTGTCATTGGCAGAGGTTTACTGTGTCGAGAGTGTTTTCTGGTTACTAAATAAAAACAGTATTGATTGTTGCTTGTGTTATATATATATATATATATATATATATATATATTATTTATATATAGTTATATATATACTGTATATTTTGAAAGAGTTAGGCAGAAAAAGCTCTAGTGTGGAAGTGTAGGAGGACAACAGAAGGAGCAGCCTTGCATCTGTGGTCATCAAAATGGCACGAAGGTTTAAAAACCAGTTTTTAGGTGTTATTTAGGTAATTCCATTGGCATCATCCCCCCCTCACTACTGAAGCTGAAATCTAATCTTTCACACATTCAGGTTATTTCAAAGAAGGAGCATGTGGCTCTAATGTTTTGTAATGCTCAGCACTTATTTGAGCTCCCAAAATGTTAGAAATAAGCCATGACACTTCCTCCATCTTTTACCTCCTCATTCTGTCTTCATCTGTCTCTGCTGTTTTTAAATCACACATTGTTTTTGACTCTTTGTTTGAATCATTTTTTTGTCTCCAAAACACAGTGTGCACGCCCTCTCTCTCTCTCTCTCTCTCTCTCTCTCTCTCTCTCTCTCTCTCTCTCTCTCTCTCTCTCTCTCTGCTGCTGCTGCTACATGCCATGTGATAATGTGTGCCATCTGATAATGACTGTTCAGTTCTTCTGTTGGTACTCTCAGCTGTTTCTTCTTGCAGTTGATTTCTTTCTAGTTTCATTTTTCTATCTGATTTTTCTTTGTTCTTCTCCTGATTGCATGCTAGTCTCACAAGCGACTTTCCAAAGTAAGCATTACTCTTTTTTCTGTTCTTCAAATATTCCTGTGCCCA
>NW_019524135.1:76074-102948 GCF_002814215.2 Seriola lalandi dorsalis
CCATGCCCCACCTCTTGTCTTGTGAGCTGCTCTGTGAAAATGTCCGAACCTTGTTTGCGATGCTTCACCCCGAACCCAGCCTGTTTCTGTGCACACTGCAACCATTACAAGCCCCATCTGCACTCACGATCACAGCAGATGGGCATTCCTTGAAACCGACGAGCCCACTCCGAACCTCACTCACTTCCTTTCCTTCTCCTCTCCTGTCCTTTCCTTTCCTTTCTGGTGATATGCAATGTGGCAGTTCCTGATTACACTTTCAAATATTAACCATTGTATCCATAGTGCAAATAAATGTCACATCAGGATAGGCTGTTTTTTTGCTGTTCAAATGTAGTGAAATAAAAGAAAAAAATATAAAGGAAATTCACACATATATAATGGAGAAATGGAGCCTTATTTTCCAGATTGTGTCCAAGATTACAAGAATGAAAATGAACATTTATTTTGCAAATTCCAAAATAAACAACAGTGGAAATAATTGTCAAATTTCGTCTCTCTTCTCTGCTTCTTTTTTCCTACTTGGGCCTGTGTCCTATCCCTCTCTTTACAAACTTATCCCGTTGTTACATTTTGGCAATGAGAGCTTTATATCTGCCGTGCTGTGTGACTGCCTGGCTGCAGAGGGATAAATGCTTAAAAATCCTGCTAGGATCCCAGTCCAAAGCTCCAGGACTACATCATTATTTGAGCTGACTCTCTGTTGCCACATGAGAGAATCCCCCCTGCTCTTTTTCTCGCACCATCATGAGCCCAAAATCCCCCCTCCCCTACTTGTAAATGCACTGCAGACTAGTGTCACATTTTAGTGCATCGCCCATACCCTCGCTTCATTCATCTAATTTGCTACTTGTCAGACATCATCCCACTTATTTTTTTTTATTTTATTTTTTTTTTGTCACACTTCAAATGTATTGCTGAGCATATAAGGAGTCTATATACAGGGTCTCATTTGTGTTTTTATAGACAGAGACAGAAATAGGACAGACAGTGAAATACATAGAGGTTTTTAAATGGGAGTTGGGTGTGAGGAGCAGCCTCATGATGCTCTATTTGCTGCTATGCAGTTGCACAAACTGTTTCACGCACATACGCACATATATCCCAATCGATTACATCACTCCTCACTTCTATGCCACAGTTAACGCCCCCACCCCCCTCAATCCTCCTGCAAACACCACCACCACCAACCCCCCACCCCCAGTGAGCCTCTGTGGTCAGCAGTGGTCACATGACCCCAGATGGCGTGAGGTCGTCCCAGCAACGTGAGCTTGATCATCCAAGCCCTAATGCAATCCAAATAAAAGAGTGCATTCAGCGAAAACAGTGCCACCATACTACCTCTCTGCAGAAAGGGCCCAGTGATGATGACAGAGACAATGATACAGCAATAATCTACCAGGATTCTCATGTAACATATGAGCTACGTTTTGAATCAGATTGAGCAGCAGAGTAACATGTCCAATGTCGGCCCTCAGAGAATACTGCTACTTGGTCCCTCAGCTTCTTCTCTCTCATTCACTATTTCTTTGTGGTCTTGTTGCTCACTGCTTTGGTTAACATTTTGTTTTCTCTTTAATTTTCTTTCAGTATGACAGACTAAACCTGATTAAAGTAAGCATTTCTTCTTGTTTTCATTTGACCCATTGACAGTCCCCGCTGGCCCCCATTAAATCCCCCGGCCCTGCACTTCCTCTGTAGCTGTGCGACTGTAGGATCCCCTTTATAGTCTCAGTCCCTCGTGTCCTTTCCAATGCTTTCCATCCCCTAAATTAATGTGAAAGGACAGTGGTTTGTCAACTGTGTAAAGCTGTTAATTTTTTAATTGTCTTTATGTTGAAGATTCTATATTATTTAAAGCCAGTTTGAATTTGACGTTCGTACCTCTTTTTTTTTTTTTTTTGAATCTGAAAATGGACACTACCCTAGTATTTGCAGTGATAGGGCAGGTCAGTGGGGTTTAAAACCATCACGTGCACAATTTACTTTCTATATTAGTGCCTTTCCAGCTTTTCTGTTGATTCATTTTGTAATAACAAGACAGCCACAGAAGTATTTTAAAAGGTCTGTTTGCCATCAGAACAGAGACACAGTTGATGTTTTAACCCTAAATTCACTTTTTGATTTAATGACAGATGTTAGTTGAAATTTGGTCTTTAATAATTCTTTTGAAGCCATGATTCCAGCAAAATTCAGTTTTGTAATTCACATCCCCGTTTGTGGTAAACGAAATAATGTCGTTTAAAGTTATACAGACAGACCCAAACCACTGTATCAGTCACAGAGGAGTCGTAGACAAAACTCTGGTTAACTTTCGGGTAGTCTCTCCCTCTCTCTCTCTCTCTCTCTATCTGCACCTCTGTCTCTCTCTTTCCCTCCCTCTCACGTAAACAATCACAATAAACAGTCTCTCTCCGTGTAAAATATGCCATAATAAATCTCACAAACTCACTAGCATGCAGTCACACAAAGTCAAACACAATGGCACACCACACGCATACACACACACAAACACACACACACACACACACACACACACACACACACACACACACACACACACACACACACACCTTATCCAGACAGTGGCCTCAGAGTAATTCCTCTCTCATGTCTCTGTCACCTTCAAATCAGATTAGCCCACATTAGGCCAGCTATCGTTACAGCCAGGCCTCAGGCCCGCTACTGCAGCTCACTGCTCGCTAACACCACACACTCTAGAGCCCCTTTTACACTGGACTAAAACACATGCTAACACCTGCTAACATCTGGCTTGTGAACCACAAAACCCTGTCAGACACACAGAAAACTCAGATGATCCCAGGCACAAAAGAAAAACTGAAATTATTGCAGGTTTTTGAAAGGAGAAATTCTTAATGAATAATGAGCTGTGATGCACATTATGAAGCCACTGGTGAGGCTGATAATCCAGCAGGTCCAAGTAAAACTTGTTTGAAACACATTGTCAGTCAGTCTTCAGTTCTATAGTCACTATTATCAGGTTAGCAAAAAAGCAGCAATGTTGAACAGTGCTCTTGTCGGGAAAAGACAACTATAACTCATCACAAAAAGATCTAAAATAGGAAAAAAAAAATCTTTTGTTAATATTCTTTTCTTTTTTTTTTGTCGCTTTAACTTAAGATGTGGTGCTTTTATTTATTGTACTACTGTAATCAGACACTGGATATCACTTTTTGTCCCTCTCTCCCCCCTCTACCCCCCTCCTTCTTTCACCCTCTGAATGATCACCTGCATGTTTCCCCTGTGGGAATTTTGCTCATAGACTGTTAGAGCCAAAGGTGTGTATATGTGGCTGGAAAATGTTGTAATATCATAGTCATGATTAAGATATATCTCTGCTGCCCTCTGCTGTTATAAACCTGCAACAGACTCAACTGACTGTTCATGAAGAGCACACAGAATTATTCATTACAGGAAGTCAGGACTGAAACATTTGGATATGAATATCAACAAACACCCATTATAATTCATTTAATATGGTATGGTGCATTAAATATTATCTTCACACCTTCATTCAAAACCAAAGCTAAGAGGAGAGAGAAGAGAGAAAATTCTTTGAATAATTTCACAGCACTGAATCATTTCTTAGGATGGAGATTTGGACATAATTTAATTTTAACTGTATATCTAATGTGCTAATGCAGTATTTGGCAGGTTTGAAGTGAAAAAGTGAAATTACTTTCAGTTCCGTCAATACAAGAAGCAGATTTTCCTCAGAAACCCTGTTATTTAGAAAGATTCCTATAGTTTAATAGTGAGTGAACTGAAAGAGAATTTCACCCCTCCGTTTATCTCAGACACACGTCACTGGTATTTAAAATAGTGTCGATAACGTCCTGTGATTTCTGACAGGAAGGGTTGTGAGGTACAGTTTGACCTTCACGCCTGCTGGTACTTGTTATGATCAGGTTGATCATGTTTCACACCCGCAGTATGGCTGTATGAGCCCACAAGCCTTCTGCAGCACTTACTAGCTTCACAGAGTTTAATACTTGTTCTTTCTCTCTCTCTCTCTCTCTCTCTCTCTATCTCTCTCTTTCTCTCGCTCTCTTCCTCTCTCCCCTCTCTCTCTCTCTCTTTCTCTCTCCACAGAAAAGCCAAAGCTGGTACAACGTAAGTCATACCTTGTTTTTATTTACATTGACGTGTGATTTTTGTGCGTCTCTTATGGGTGTATACGTCTGCTTGTGTGTGTTCACGTCACGTGGGTGAGGTGACTCCTGGAAGGGTCCTCAAGTTGTTTTAGTGATGAGTGCTGCTTACGAGTTGAAAGGTCATTGTCCTCAACCCTGTTTACTGGAGCACCAAATCACAAGTGTGGGTCACTGGTCCTCCAGGCGGGGATTAGCATGGGCTTAAAAGAGCAACAGGTGGACCTTTCTGATGCAGGCAATCGAGAGAATGGAAAGACTATCGTAGAACTTTCAATACTAGTTGTGATACTTAAAGTAATCTACCAAAGTTAATCCCTAATGGTAAACACAGTGCACCAGAGTGTTGCAGTTTTATATTGCACCACTAGATGGAGTGCTAACACTGTTTCTGACCTCAGTATAATCCTCAGAGGTAGTCACTCACTGAACAACCCCTTAATGACTTTCAACCAACATTTACACTGAAAAGGAGCTTGTTGTGTTAGCTAAGCCCACAGAGTGGGTAAGATAGAGGGTGTTGACGTTGACACCACTCAGTGTCAAACCCTAGTTTCTCCATAAGTGTCTTTATTGGACTTTTTTCCTATTTTATGTTGCTTTATTTCTTTTTTTTTTATTCCCTGTGTGTACACTCTTCCCTTTTCTCCCTAGCATGAAAGACAACACATCCTGAGAGTAAGCATGACTTGTATTCTTGTACAACCCTGAATATCTTTCAGTCTCTCTTGCTCTGTCTCTTGGTTCTCAGAGCGGTGGGATGATAATATCCCTCCTGCCTGCCTGTTCCTCATTCCATTGACTTCGCTCAGTGTTGTTACCACCAGATAGCAAAGCCACACTTTGGAGTGAAGTGATTCACACATGTTAAAGTTGACATACCTTAGATTTATGTCTACCTAAAGCCCGAACAATTTCAATTACAGAACAATTCCCAGCTATTGCTTATTTTCTGCATCCGAACTTGTGTTAGACTGTATTCTACAAGTCGCTCAGATGTGGTCAAATGCCTGTCACCACACAAACTTCTAAATCTGGTACGCAACAGGTGGTAACAAGCACACTGAGTTTCTCACTGTACTAAACAAATCAACAAACCATCACAAGGGCCTCTGGACGAGCCTTGAATGCCTTTGAACAACAGAGGAATGGAGCATGGTGCTTTAGGTCTCAGCATGCTTCCCTCCAGTCCAACTGCGTTTCCCATGTCCCAACAAACATGGACACTGGAACACTTTTTAGGTTTTAGGGTTCAGGTAAGACAACATGAGGAAAATACACGGAGCTCCATCCAGATAATGAAAATGGAGAAATGCTGTTAAGTTCAAATGAGGCTTGGTCCAACAAGTCCATACAACTTCTTAAATCCTTCTCTAATCCTCTCAGCTATAATAAACCACTCACATTTTCTTTACTGACCCATTGTTTGAAAGGAGCACCATACATAACACTCTGACACTGCTAATGTCTAACAGATGAAAATGTCATGTTTACAGATGACATACAGCACAGTATACATGAAGTGTACAAGAAGTCAGGACCACCTGCTCTTATCATCAAATAGACTGCAGACTTATGTTGCCAACCATTGAGTCCCAAAGTTTCGTTTTATTTAAGGATAAAGCAGGTGATATTCAAATTTTTTATTGTCAACAAATCTCATTACAAGACCATGAATTGATTCAAACTAACAAGCATTTCCTGTGTTTTTATTCCTCTGTGCCATAGAGTTCCACTGTTGTCCAAAAACTATAAAAAATAAAATCAGTGACATGTTCCTTAATTTCCATGAACACACACACTTCTTTATTTTGACTCAATCCCACATATAGCGTCCTGCTAACGGGAATAGTCACTACTGCAGCACATTGTGTGTCAACCCACAGCTGAATGTAGTTCCCAACAAGTGCACTTACCTCAGTTTGAGTAACATTTGCTAAATATAACAGTGCCCAGCTGTTAAACAAAGGCACTTAGCCTTTTCGTTTAAGTGAGACTATATAACCTTCGCACTGCAGCCACAAATGACAAGTGTGGGATGATGGTAAATACTAAAATATAGTTCAACAGGACTACCAGTAGAGGCTCTAATGTAATGTCAGCACAACAGTGTCTATTTAACATGAAATATTAACCAACATAAGCTACAGGTCATAGGCTACAAGACCAAGTGAGGCTTTAGGAACAAAACTTTTGAATGTACTGAACTAAGTGAGTGTGTTACTTCTTGTGAATTGAACATTTTAGTTGGAATAGATTGGGATTTGTTTTTCTCTTCAAAGTTTACAGGTTCTCACTTAGAATGAAACGACAGTATACACGGTATACAGTATGTGACCTGTTTTAAAAAAGGTTCAACCCTCTCTTCAGTATGAATTAATGGGCCTGGGGCTAAATGGCACAGACTGACAGGGTAAATCATAAAATATTGGGAAATGGCCTAACATATTATTGATTTCGGTCTTTTCAAGGTATATTTGTATCGAGTACCATCAGCTTCATCCATTAAAACAAGAGAAAAATAAACCTGACAGTTGGTTTACAGTTTTTCACTTGCTTCCAATACGGCTTTCTGAAATCAAATCAAATCAAGTGAATTCAAGTGCTGTGAACTGTAATTATCAAACCACACTGACAGATTTTATTTTTGGTTTTAAGAAAATACTAATTAAGTACTTCAAATGAGACCAAAATTGCTTGTTGAGATAGATGGGGGTTTTTTCCGTGTGGAACTGGCACTTTGAATAAGGGACTGTAGGATCACAATGGATTTGTAATGGTGAATGTACTGTGCTTTCTGAATGTACTTTAGTCTTAAAGGAAAAATGTTCATCTCAGTATTGGGGCTGTGTTCCTGATATCTTGTACACTCATCCTTAATCATAGAACAAACACAGCAGCACAATCAGTCAGTGAAATAGTTTCAATCGATAATTTGACTTGTTGGCTTTGACTACATGTAGGTCACACCTATGATGCGCCTGCATGTAGGAGATTGTATGCATGGTTGTCTGTGTGTGTGCACCTCTACATGGCAATGATGACCTCCCATGGCACTGAAACCACAGTGATTGAAAATGCATCCGTCCCGATGTGAGTTCTGAGCCTATTAGAGATATGCACAGTGGCCATCTTTCCTCTGAAAGTGTCTGTTTATTCGCTTTGCATCTACGCAAGTTTGTCGCAATGCTTCCTTGGCAACTGACACAAAGGCTCTGGGAAGTTAGCAACATCGGAGGAAACAACACTAACAAACAAACAGTGCATGAATATGTGAGATTAGGATTTAACGCAATGAATCAATTACATTTGTTTAGATCTACACAGGTAAATGGAGCAGATAGTGTAGGCCGGGCCTTTCACGTAGCTTCACTCGGATCGATACACGCTCAAGTTAAAAGCAGGACATGATTGTCGTTAACGGAATGGACATACACCTCCAGCCCTCACCCCCTTCAACACACTTGAAACCCCACCCTGCTTTACAGTACCACTCTCTTCCATCCCCTACTGTTTGTCCAGCAAGTTAATAGTTAACCAAATCCATAAACTTGGTGTGTCCACCTCATCACAAGTCTCATATTGTCACCTGAACACTGGGTGCTGCATCAGTCACAATGGCCCCTTTCTTTGCTTGATATATAAGAGAGAATGAATTGAATGAGCAGGAAATAAAGGATGACTTTGATCGCAGACGCTACAAGGAATTTTGAGGAATGTTTTGTTCTGGTCAGCAGATGAACCCTCATTCCACGGGAATTTCATCCACATGATGTCAAGCCATTCTCGGTGTGGATGAAAGCTTTTTTTTTTTTTAGAGCTGAGCGTGAATGATCAGTACTGTTTTCCAAGACGACTGCTACTGAAGATTATTTTCCAAGGCTCATCTGTTTTTTCCCGCTTCAGATTGTCTCCGCGGTGTGTGGTTAAAAAGGAAGGATTGGGAAACAGTGCAAGGGGAAAGGTGGAAGTCATGGCCGATTTCCAGTGTGCAAATATGGGCTACACATTTGCTTCATCCAGCAGGAGTCAATGAAACCCAAGCTGTTGTAACATTGGTGTTTTGTTTTGTTTTTTTTTTATCATTGCTGCTGGGACCTCCACCACTATGTCCACATTCTTGACTCTTGAAATATATTTAGTTAAGAGTAGTGGGAGGACATGCACACCAATTGTTTGTTAAGAGCTGCTAAAATAGGAGCTGCAAGCTCTGCATCTTTCTCGCCTGCTAAGAAGAGTAACAGAGGGTGATCAAGTATCAGGAGTACATGAATGACCTCAATACCAGCGAGAAGGGAGCGAGCGAGACGCCTTCATACGCTCAACACCTTCAAATCATCAGCGCTCAGTGCTTTTGGCACCATTAGTTATATCACAGAAGCTTTTCATACATAAAACGAATGATTGAATGAAAAAGATAAGTTAAGACATACATACAGATTCTTTGTCCAGCCACTTCACCCTGCGATGTAAGCACTGGCCTGCAACCCAGTGTAGACCCTGTCAAGATTGATGGTGTTGTTTTGCAGGCGAAGGTAACTAGAGGTTATGCTCACATCTGTTCTCTGTAACTCAATCACTAGGTCAGACAGCAAGACGGACTCAACGCATACTTAAACAGACTCAGAACACTGGTTTCTCTTTTTTCCAGCCTTGTTTTCTTCCTTCTTCGCTACATCTTTGTTTGTATAAGTCCTTCTCTCCACAAACTTGCTTCATTCTTTGCTGGTTGTAAAGAGGGTAACTACAAGGCACTCAGACCTGGACAGCACCACACACACACACACACACATACACACACACATACTTACTAGGAGGAGTAAGCTGAAAAAAAGGAAAAAGCTACTGGCATGATAATAAAGGACTTGTTGGCCGGGGTTACTAGAGGGCAATGGCCGTAACTCGTCTGCCTGTGTGTGTGTGAAAGGAAGAGAGAGAGAGAGAGCCAGAGAACGACAGAGTGAGACAAGGATCATGTGGCTGGAGTGTGCCGTGTCCACCGCTCAACGCTGAAAGGGAGCAGCACCCAAAACAGGGGGCGGGTACTGCAGCTTCCAAACCACTGGACTCACCAGCTCTGTCTACTCTTATTTTCCAAAACCTACTGTAACTGACAAGTCCACCAACTTCAAGAGGAGTCCACTGGGGCCCGTTGTGGAAAATTTGCTTCCACCCAGGCGCCAAAAGGGATCTGGCGCGATGGATATGGAATTGGATGAGGATTGTACAATGTCAGACTGGGAGGCCGTGTTGGAGCTGGATGAGGCGTTGGCAGGGTGGCTTCTGCAGGGTCCAGCTAGAGGGGAGTGGGGTTGGGAGTGGGGCTGGGCTGCCTCAGACCTCCAAGACCCTGAGTGGGACACTGAGGACATCCCTGCTGTAAGTTGTCCTCCACTTGTAAGTTCAAAACAAAGAGAAAAAAAAAAAAAAGGAGGAGAGTGAACAAAACAATGTTGGGAAGCTGGAAAATGTTGTGGTTTTCAACAGCGAAAAAGCTTTGTAGCAAGCTTTGTCTTTACTGTATGCTGCTGCAAGCGTAGCTCTATGGCAGTTCTCCACCACTAAAGAAAACAACTGGTTTGGTTATGAGTCATAGCTATTTGAATTCTCCCAGAGCTCATAGAGGCCTGTTGTCTGGAACGATCATCATATTACTGTGTGAGTGACTTGATGTGTAAACAGTGTAGGTGTGTTTGGTTGTTTCTGGAAATGGATTGTGGCTCTAAAAAGAATCATCCTGATGGTGTTGTGCAGTCAGTGCAGTTAATTTCAATCCCAGGCATTTTGTAAGGTTTCTCAGAGATGTCACTCGCATGATTTCAGAGCAGTTGTCCACACTTTTTGCAAAGGCGAAGAGAAGCAGCAACATATACAGATGAAGATGAAACACTTGTAGTGATTTTTAATGTGAACAAGATGTTCTTTTCCCATCAGCTCTGATCCAAAGGAATATGTATATTTTTTTCTTTTGTCTCAGTATACCTCATGTTACTCTATTGGCAGCTATTGTTTCCTGAAGTTTTCCTGTGGAAGGAAAGCATCTGGCGCAGACAGTGAGAGCCCTCGCTTCAGCGCTCACTTTGACAGTTTACATATTGCACTCTGCAAATAATCAAGTCTGCTGAAGCCAAGCAAAAGAGAAATTCTGATCATGTTAAATAGGATATCCTTCCCAGTTCTGGAAAGAATTTGTTTGACCAGGTTACTCAAACAACTGTGTTCGGTTTTGTTTATACTTGAGATTTCATCAGTTGTCCTTCCCCCTGTCACTAAACAAAAGCCTCATTGTCAGATACATGCTGCTCTGTAATGCAAATCTGAGAATGTGACTCTTATTATAACTGCTCGCTGTCACGGCAGCATGTGTATTGAATGATCTGCAGCGGGCTGACGTTTGGAATTGTGCTTTGAATCGCTCTGCTATTAAGTCTCATTAATGACTGCAGATAACTCAAGCCACATACCTCTGCTTGCCATTCACTATATGTCCATGTCCAGTGCTTGTCAAAATTCCCCACAGAATGAAAGCCATCAAACCTGTGGGTGGTTTTAACAAGGTTATCTCACATGCTCACAAATTACCCGCGCTGCGTGACGGAGACAACACTTGTGAGTGAGCGAGGAAGAGAGCATGAGGAGTGTGAGCTTTGGAAGCATACGTGTGTGTGTGTGTGTGTGTGTGTGTGTGTGTGTGTGTGTGTGTGTGTGTGTGTGTGTGTGTGTGTGGTGATGTTTCTGACTTTGCCTGTCACTGCAGGTGCTGAGCCCCACATACAAGCAGCGTAATGAGGACTTTAGGAAACTCTTCAAGCAGCTCCCTGACACAGAGAGACTCATTGTGGGTGAGTGGACACCACAGACGCACTGGGGCCATCTGAGGAGTGGCAGGGTGCAGCTTACTTGTTAGTAATTAGAAAATGATTAATCCTCACACAACATGAGGGCGGGGATAGGTTGAACATAGTGACAATGATTGCATCTAGATTTTGTTTGCTGACAATGTAAAAACACCCTCCTCTCCTTCTTGTAGAGGAACCTATCACCTGATTTTTTTTTTTAACTTTTCACGCAGCCTTACCTACATGCTGCACTCTGCCACGAACACATCATGTCCCGAATTTGGCTGATTTATTGTTGCGTGATTTTCCCAGTTCTCTGATGAATGCCGTCTTTGTCTGAAATTCCTTAGAAAATAAAACTTTAGGATAAAACTGAGCTCAGGTTGTGACTTTGTTATGGTTTGGTAGAGCTTATGCTCAAAACACACTCGCAGCAGGAGTCCTGAAAGGCACTGCAGGAGGTGAGGTTTCTGTGTGACAGTGAAGTGAGCGCTCTCAAGTGAACTGTTTGTTTACATTGAAACGGGCATACTTGTAATGAATTATTGACCAGTTGTGTATGTTAATGATATAGGTTCTCTGTAATGCCCTTTGTAAATCTGCATCAAACTTACTGTGTGTGGTGGTATTTCTTTCTCAGTTTTTGTCACTTCTATATTTCAGACTACTCCTGTGCTCTTCAACGGGACATCCTCCTGCAGGGACGACTCTACCTCTCTGAGAACTGGATTTGTTTCTATAGCAACATCTTCCGCTGGGAAACACTGGTATGCGTATTAACACTCTGCACCTTGGCGCGTTCTCTCGGCTGTATTGGGTCATATATTTGAAGTTACCATTTGTCTGAGTATAAATAATGTGTGCATTTGTTTTGTGTTGGTGTGTAGCTGACAGTGCGGCTAAAGGACATCTGCTCAATGACGAAAGAGAAGACTGCCCGCCTCATTCCCAATGCCATCCAGGTCTGCACAGACACTGAGAAGGTAAAGGATATAGAATGACTGAATACAGACATTTACATTTGTGGAAACTTGGAGTAGTAGCTAATGTAGGCATAGGTAAGACTGAGCAGTCACTGTGTTAAATCTAATCATCTTCGCCTAAAGAGACGCCAGGGATGGTCTGATGTACAAAGGGTAGAAAGTCTGGCTGGTAACGAGTATATTGGTGATTTAATCTTTATCGCCATCATGGGGGACATGTTCCTGTCACAGATAGGTGACTGGAGAATGGTTGGCAAGCTAATAACACCCACCATCACTGTCCAAGTGTGTCAAATAAACTCAGACAAGAGGGGTTTTAAAGCGTGCTCCTCTTTAATAGTTCTGTGGTAAGTGACATGATTGGCTTTTTTTCTTCACAGCACTTTTTCACCTCGTTTGGAGCCAGGGACAGGACGTACATGATGATGTTCAGACTGTGGCAGAATGCACTGCTGGACAAGGTCAGCAAATATCATTCTTCAGCTCACATTCAAGAATTTTTGTAAATTTGCCTCTTACAGTTTAATCGTACAGAAAATAATTTTTTTTCATATTTTACACCACATTACTAAAGAGACTTCTCATTCCTCATTTTGATTGGTTTATGCCTCTTGCAGCCTCTGTGCCCCAAAGAATTGTGGCACTTTGTTCACCAGTGCTATGGCAACGAGCTCGGCCTAACCAGTGATGATGAGGACTATGTTCCCCCTGATGATGACTTCAACACCATGGGGTGAGTCTGGTTATATTGTGGCATCAGTTTCTATGGCTACTGCTATAAACATTTTTCAGTCAATCACCTGATTATACAAATTACAAAATAATTAGCGAGCCTGGTTTGAGCTGTAATAAGCAATACTCACATGCTCAGTCACAAACAAGTATAAACATAATCCATTTATATACACAATTACACACTTAGCATCTATCTCATCACGCCAATTTAGCCTGCAGTTTGAAGCATTTGTTTCAGACTTAATGGTTTACCAGCTAGTGTGGATGCTGCTAAGCAACTAGGAGAAACTTTTCCCTTCATGTCTGAAGAGTATTTACCAGATAAAATCAATAAAGAGTCATGGTTAGAATCTGTTTGTCCTCATAATGAGGAAAAAAAGAGTTTTCTGTTGACTGCCACATGAGGTCAGTAGCTGGGCTGTATGATTTCAATGTTTTATGTAATTTGTGGCCTACATTCCCCTCCAAAAGTATTTGAACAGTGAGGCCAATTCCTTTATTTTTGCTGTTGAATATGAGACAATAGATCAACATTTCAGCTTTTATTTCCAGGTATTTACATCTGGATCGGATACTCAACATAGAAGATAGCATTATTTGTAACGGAACACCAAATTTCTAGGTGAGCAAAAGTATTGGAACAGATAGACTTAAAATAGATTTAAGTGAATAAGACTTAATATTTAGTTGCAAATCCTTTGCTTGCAATAACTGCATCAAGCCTGTGACCCATTGACATCACCAAACTTTTGCATTCTTCTTTTGTGATGCTTTTCCAGGCTTTCACCGCAGCCTCTTTCAGTTGTTGGTGTTTGTTTTGGGGGGTTACTCCCTTCAGTCTCCTCTTTGGCAGGTTAAATGCTCTATAGGGTTTAAGTTTGGAGATTGACTTGGCCAGTCTAAAACATTCCACTTCTTGCCCCTGATGCACTCCTTTGTTCTTTTTGCAGTGTGTTTTGGGTCATTATCTTACTGAATGATGAAGGATCTCCCAATCAGTTTGGTTGCATCTTTCTTTAAATTGGCAGACAAAATGTTTCTGTAGACTTCTGAGTTCATTTTGCTGCTGCCATCATGTGTTACATCATCAATGAAGATGAATGAGCCCGTCCCAGAAGAAGCCATGCAAGCCCAAGCCATGACATTACCTTCACTGTGTTTCACAGATGAGCTTGTATGTTTGGGATCATGAGCAGATCCTTTCTTTCTCCAAACTTTAGCCTTTCCATCACTTTGGTAAAGGTTCATCTTTACCTCATCAGTCCATAAAACTTTGTCCCAGAATTTTTGAGGCTTGTCTCTGTACTTTTTGCCAAATTCCACCCTGGCCTTCCTATTCTTCTTGCTAATGAGTGGTTTGCATCTTCTGGTGAAGCCTCTGTACTTTTGTTCATGAAGTCTTCTGCGAACAGTAGATTCTGATACCTTCACTCCTGCCCTCTGGAGGTTGTTGCTGATGTCGCTAACCGCTGTTTTAGGGTCTTTCTTTACAGCTCTCACAATGTTTCTGTCGTCAACTGCTGCTGTTTTCCTCGGTCTACCTGTTCGACATCTGTTACTTAGATCACCAGTTCTTCTCTCAGCCTCACCCGTAGACAGCTCTCTGGTTTTCATGTTGGTTACACCTCTAACTATAAATGCAGTCTGCACAGGTAAAACCCAAATCTGAAACTGAGCGTTATTTATTGTTTGAATAATCAATGTAATAAGACACACCTGGGCAACAAAACACACCTGTCAGTCACATGTTCCAATACTTTTGCTCACATGAAAAATGGGTGTGTTCAAACAAAAGGTGCTATCTTTCTAAGTTGTGTATCCGATCCAGATGTAAATACCTGGAAATAAAAGCTGAAATGTTGATCTCTTGTCTCATATTCATCTTTTGATGTCAAACCCAAATGTTTTCAGTCTACAGCAAAAATAAAGGAATTGGCCTCACTGTTCCAATACTTTGGAGTGTATATCCAACAGTCTGTACATTTCACTGGGTGAGGTTAAACTGACAAAGTGAGAGAGAAGAAAGATTTACTTCAAAGGCTGTCCAGAGGTCAGATGCTTCAAAATCACTTCTTAATGCACACTTCAAATGCACACAAGCTAAATACACCTAGAGTCATTCATCTTTTTCAAAATAATGTACATAACAAGCACTGTCTGTTTCAGCTGTTTCTAAACTGCAAAACACTGCTTGCTCTTGAATTCACTTCTAACGTTTCTAAGATACAGTAAGCTGATCCTTTAATGCTTCGCTGTGATTGTCCAAACATCCTGTAAATAGTGTTTTACTACATTCAAATCTGATCCATCTGGAGCCAAAGTAGGATGAAACACACCATAAAAGACCTTTGTAAACACTACTTGAGCAAAGTTTTGCAAGGGGCCTCGTGCAGGAAGAGAGATAAGTAGAGATGAGTGAAGCTCTTGCCTGTCGATGTTCTCTGGCACCTTCAGGTTCAGTGAAGAGATTCCCAATGAAGAGAATGAGATCAACAATGACAACTTGTCTAAGAGCAGCACTGAGGCCAAGCCTGAAGGGAGCCCTCCTCCGCTACATAAGAAGGTTGTCCCTAACAGCACCATCCCCAGCCCAGGCAACCATGACACACCCATCACAGTAAGTTACATCTGTTGCATATTGTTAATTAACGCACACACACATTTACACTGCAAAAAGCAATGGTCAAATGAACACGGAAACATTATTGCCGTGTTTGATGCCTATCTTTTTTTTTTCCCCAGTTTGACCTCCCAGAGGAATACGCAGACTGTCTACCAGACGGCGAGCTGCTGGCTGTGCCACTGGTGGCAGAAGAGAAGAACAATGATACCAGTGGGCCTGGTGGTCCTGTGCCCTCACCCTCACTTGACTTCAACGACAATGAGGACATCCCCACTGAGCTCAGTGACTCATCGGAAACACACGACGAGGGTAACTGCATAGAACAGTTATAAAAAAAGATTTAATAAAATATATAATCCAGTAGAAAGTCTGCTCTTCCCCACTAGAAATAGGGTGATATAGATGATGCTAGTGACAAGAGCTGAACATTAACAAGAGAAGACATCCGACATCTCTGATTTTTCTCTCTCTGATGTGTAGGTGAAGTACAGGCTTTCCATGAGGATCTGAACGGCAGGCAGTACATCAACGAGGTCTACAAGTTCAGTGTGGACAAGCTCTACGACATCCTCTTCACTGAGTCGCAGTTCATGAGTGACTTCATGGAGCAGAGGCGATTTTCAGGTTTGTATTTGTTATGCTTCTGCAGCTGAAATCTCTGGGGATAGTGCAAGCCAAAGAAAAATGTGCTCCCCCGCAGTGTTTTTTCAGTTCATTCATGTCTCTGTCTTGTCATTTTGTGGTTTAGATGTGGTGTACCACCCATGGAAGAAAGAGGAGGCTGGGAATCAGACCAGAGAGATCTTGTACACCATCTCCCTCTCAAACCCACTGGCCCCTAAAACAGCCACAGTCACTGAGACACAGGTACAACTCTACCACATGAGAAACATTTCCTATTATTTATATTTTTTCATATTTGATGTGACTTAAAGACACACCATATCCCCTGTCTTTTGTCAGACTCTGTACAAAGCCAGTCAGGAGAGTGAGTGTTACATCATTGACGCTGAGGTCATTACACATGATGTGCCCTACCACGATTACTTCTACACTCTCAACCGCTACATGCTCACCAGGGTGGCCAAGAACAAGTGTCGGTTACGGTGAGTGAGGCTTGGTCGTATCTGACCTGGGAAATGAGATGTATTTTTTATTTTGTATTGTTTTGGGGGAAGTTTAATATTTTACTGTACCTGTTTTTATAACTTATTGTGAAAGACTGTCTATCTCTCTTCCTCAGGGTATCGACAGAGCTACGCTACAGAAAGCAGCCATGGGGGTTGGTGAAAGGCTTCATAGAGAAAAACTTCTGGAGTGGGCTGGAGGAAAATTTCCGGCATCTTGGTAAACTTGGTTGTTGTTAGTTTGTCTGTTCTGGCAGTTCTAATATTTCATAATTTCATTTGTAAAATAAATTTGTAAAAATTTCTGCACTTTGCAGAAATTGTGCATCTGAATCACAGAAGTTTTTTGGCTACTATTAAAGAGAGAGGAAGGAGGAATGAGGAGAATAAAAAGAACATACCCCATAAAGACTGTGGCATGTAACAACTGTCCTGTTCCCTCTCAGAGTTGGAGCTGTCCAAGCTGGAGGAGATACTGACTGAGACCCACCAGCTGTCTCCGAAGGCCAAGGCGGTGAAGAACTCCACGGTGAGGCGGAAGAAGAGGCCGCTCCCCCACATGCGCAGCCAGCATCTGGACGAGGCACTCAGCCCTGTTACCACGCCGACGGACGAAGAAGTGATTCAGAGGATCAAACAAGTGGCAGGATCCACACAGACCCGACACCAGAGTCCAGAACACCATCACATGCCTGGAAGCCTCGCTCTTTACAGTGTCTCCAAACTGCTGCTCATCATCAGCTTTGTGTAAGCAACAGATCACAATCACACACACAAACACACACACACACACACACACACACACACAAACCCGCATATCTGACCATGAGGATGAAAATACAAATTTGTCACGTCACATATTGAAATTTCTGTTGCATGATTTCATCCATTTTTCCAGTAGGCACTGTAGAGTTTTTTTTCTGATTTACAAATGAAAATTAAAGTCCTTATAAATATTTCATTGTTGTTCTCTCTCCTCTCCCTTCATTGCCATCCATAGGATCTGTTTAAGGTACATATAATATCTGATTAGCCAGTGTAGCTAGATGCATTAACACTTGCATTTACAGTATTCCCATTACTATTTGTATGTAATGTCCATTTACATATCAGCCAATTAACTGCACTATGAATTGCCAAAATGCTAAAAGAATGACTGATTTGCTGACTTTCTTCAGCCTGGTCCTGCTGGTGTTCCTCAACATGATGCTCTTCTATAAACTGTGGATGCTGGAGTACTCTGCACAGTCCTTAACGACCTGGCAAGGTCTACGGCTTCATGAAAGGTACACACACGTGTGCACACACACACACACACACACACACACAGATGCACATTCTGCACATTTTTTGTCACCTATTACAGAGATTCAGGATAGTTAATGGACCTTTGAGGATACAGAAACTTCCACTGTAGATCTGCTGTCGTTAGTTGGCTGTTATCCCCAAAGGCAGTCACACACAAGCATACACATACAGTTACAAACAATCACATGGACACACACACACACACACACACACACACACACACACACTGTTGCTATTACATACATTAAACTATGTCCATATGGAAGTTGATGTGTGTGACAGGAAAACACAGTCTCTAAAATTACTCTTGAATAGCTCTGAACTTACTGAAACTATTTTCCAAACTGTTTGTTGGCAGTCCCTCAAAATGGAAGTCAAGGTTCAGTGACTGCTAATGTTGCTAATGTGCAATGCGTGTGTGTGTGTGTGTGTGTGTGTGTGTGTGTGTGTGTGTGTGTGTGTGTGTGTGTGTGTGTGTGTGTTTCCCAGTAAACTGCCTCAGACACAGATGGAGTGGGCCCAGCTCCTGGAGGCGCAGCAGCGTTACCATGACACGGAGCTGCAGAAGTGGAGGGAGATAATCAAGTCGTCAGTGGTGCTGTTAGACCAGGTACTCAGACATTTTCAAAATCACGTCAGACCTGCGATGTGATTTAAGAGTTCAACAAATTACTGTAGCACCACAGCTAGCGAGATAGTTTGCCAAGTGCGCTATGTCACGATATATGACCATTTTAGCACTGTAAAATGTATTGCATCCACTACTGAAAGAGAGAGGCCTGTGAGCCAGTAAAGCTACACATCAATATTCGTGCCAAAATAGTGCCATAAATAAGAGGGTGAAGAGAACTTTGATCCCACTACTGAGCCAAATTTCAGGAATCCTTCTATGCTCCATTTTCAAAGATAGCTACTGATTGAATATTACCTGAGTAAGTGATTGTTAGGAAAGCCACTGAATAGCTGTCAAAGTAGGTCTTTTTTCTGTCTTTAATAAACAAGCTAATGCGCTGATTTTTCCTCCTGTTTCTCTTCTTTAGATGAAAGACTCTTTATTGAACCTCCAGCGGGGCATTGGTTTAAGTGAATACAGCTCTGAGGCGGAGGAGAAGAGAAGTCGCTATCACTGACACACCACCACAAGGCCATGAGGGCGTGCTGTGCAATATAGGACCTGTTTTTGTTTGTGAACCAGTATGCAGGCAGCAGCAAGAGAGAGAGAGGGAGGATAGAGGGGGAAGCGGGACCAACAGTGAGCTGGTCCAACAGACAAAGAGGAACGGAGGGTAACCAGCGCACAGAGGGTTAAAAAAAAACACCCCCAGAGGAGGAAGTCATGGACAGAAAGTGCCCCTATCACACACAGGAACTGAGGTGTACCCAACATCACTGAGGCACTGAGGGACGGTGCGAGACACACACCTTCTCTACACTTGTGGGATAACTGTTTCCTTCTACTCTCTTTATTTCCAAGTGCATCCTTCTGTAAGCCATGTCGACCAGGAGAGTGGCAGAGAGAAAGAAGGAAAACTACTGCATGCATTTAGACAACCTAGCTCCCCTCAGTCAGTGTTAATGTGGTCCAGTTCCAGTCTATGTGTGTCAAAAAAAAGAAGAACAGAAGAAGATGAGAGATTTTGTCAAAGGAAAGGGGGGTCCTTTCGAGTCTTAATGGCTTTCTACACTCTCTCGACTGTTCCAAACCAATCATCCCCTAGAGGTCCTCGCTGCAGCGTCCCTTTTGCAAACCTCCAGGTAATCAGAGTGTGAAGTATCATCCCACAACCTAAAAGGAAAAGAAGTGTTGTAGCTGGAAGCTCCTTGCCTTGTTTGACCCTGGCCTCTGTCAGGGCTGGTTCCCTGTCAGACCGTTGTGTTGAAATATTTAAAAGTAGAATCTAAGGATTAAGACAGAAACCAGTATTTTTGACCTTATACACAATTCACATGATCAGTTGCCCCAGCCAGAGTGTTAGCTACCTTACACTGCATTATTCCTCATCCTTGTAAAGAAGTCGAATGTATTAGCCTGGACAAAAAGGCCAGGCTTTGATCTCAACCTATTCTTCTTTGAAAAAGGGATGCTGCAGCCAAACCTGTAGGGAGATCTGTGTTCTTACTTGTTTTATTACTAAACTGTGACTATATCTCTTTAAAAATGTTTCAAAGTAGAAAAAAATCTATGAATATATTTGAAATATATAAGAATATTTCATTATTTAATATATATATATTTCAAAATATATAAACATTACCTATATTTATTGTTAATTTATGTACATAAAGAAATTATCAGAGCTCTAGACCAGTTAAAGAATTTCTAACAAAAAGTGTTTTCTTCTAAAAAATGCATGCCAGATATGTCTGTGACATGTCCAGTGTGCAAGTATGATTCTGCATTCGCGCGATTATATTCGCGCATGTGTGTGACTGTATGTGTGTGTGTGTGTGTGAGCGTGAGACTGCGTGCATGCGTGTGTGTGCGCACAAGTGTGTGCTGTAAAGTGTGACATTTTTACCATACCACACTTGTATGTTTCTTAATTTGTTTTCTTTTCTGGCTCCTGCAGCCAGACTGCCTTTTTTTAATGCTAATGCGTTTGGATGCTGCCTTGCATTAGCCCCACCAGGGTACAGTTTACAACAGAAGAGTTTTGTTCCAAAATGAAGTATCCAGGATTTGAAAAAAGAATTTACACCTTCATGTACAAAGTGATTGATTGCTTAAACTATCAATTAATGTCACTTTTTGATGCATACTAAGTAGCTTAAATCCGTGGTTAACAAAAGGAAGAAGACAGACTTGTTCATCAAAATTTTTAAGATTGAATTAACTTGAACTTGATGATGTTTCTCTTGTAAATGGATATATAACATTTTGGAGATGGACCCTTCATCTGCCCTCTGTGAGCAGTTCTTTGTCCATGTCACCACATTAGTGGCTTGACCACTGTTTCCTAAAAGGAATAGTTTGACATTTTGAGAGACAAGCTAATTTCTTCCGTAGAGTTCAAAGTGAAGATCGACACCACTCTCATGCCTATAAACTAATTATGAATCTACAGCCAGCAGCCTGTTAGCTAGCTTAGGGAGCTATTTTCAGGCTCTGCTGGCTATCAGCTAATTAGCTAATCTTAGCATAAAGACTAGAAAATGGGGGTGGGGGGGGGGGGGGGGGGGGGGGTGCCATAGCAAGTTGGTTCTCCTGTGTTTCTAGTATGTATGCAAACCAGGTTAGCTGTTTCCCCGTGTTTCTTTATGCTAAACTAAGCTAACTGGCTCCTGGCTTGCTCTTCATATTTTGCATGTAGATATGAGAGTGACATCAAAACTCAGAAACTAAGTGAGTAAGCGTATCTCTCAAAATGTCAAAGTATTGTTTTTAAAATACCTTATTCAACCCAAATTATACTCTCCCCTCCCCATTTCAAGTGTCTGTCTTGGATGCAATGAAAGCATGAGAATTACCTAAATTGAACCAAAAGAAAGAAGTAGAAATGTACCTTCACAAATTATCACGTTGTTTTAAATGAAGTATTTATCATGTATGTCATGTATTATATATATACTGGATTAGGTGCGGTAAAGAGCATCTCTTTTGTCAACAGTTTGTCAACAGACACCCCTTAGAGCTGACAGACTTCAACGATGAAAGCACTTCCAAAATAAGAAAAACTTCCTTGTGTAAAAAAAGAGAAAGTGAAGCACTTTAAGGCCTTTTCAGGTAAAAAAAAATGATAGAGAGAAATGGCAGTGGTTTAGTTTGGATGTGAATGCAGGACTGAGGAAATAGTTTCACTGGCGTGTTACAGTTAATCACACTGGTGATTTACAACTCATTAGAAATGGCTGGAATTCAGTCCTGCTGGTTTGTTACTGCTCAAACATTGTTGCTTTTACCTAAATAGAATATTATTGAGGTGATCACATGTGAATCTTTCAAAACACATCCCAAACAAAGCAACTCCAAACTGAAGTCTGCCACACTTTCTTGTCTATTTCAGGGCAAGGCAAGAATGAGTGATACGTAAAAGGGAAAAGGTATCTTAACTGTGTGCCTGCATGGCGTGTTACTGACTGACTCACTGAAAACAGCAGAATAGCTTCAGGATTTGGACCCCTGCTGTTTGTGTATTACATTTGAAGAAGGCAGAGTAATGATAACACATGGAAACCTTAAGACCTGAATGTGAGTGGTTGGAAATGTTTTCTGTTTTATAGAAATCACTTTCACAATCCTGATGACACTGAAAGATTATAGTGAAGTTATGCTTTGTGTATTTGATGGTACAGAAATGTCACATATATGAAATATATATGAAAATGTGATTGAAATGCTTTAAAGAGTTTGTTTTTTAAAGTGTATGATGAAATTGATTTTTTTTCCTGATGCTTGAACCACTTTTTTCATTTAAAAAATTCAAACATTCTTAAGCATTTTGAGGGAGACATTGTAAATTAGTTTAACTTCCTGGCTTTGGTTTGATACCTTTGATACCTGATTTTAATCTTTGGGCAACTGTATTTTATTTCACTGTCAAGGTTAGGTGAAACGGTTCACAGTGACATACATTTTAACACTGAACTGCTGTAAAACGCACATCCTCTCAGTCCAAATTACAAATGCACTCGGACCTCCGATAAACTCACGGCACACCTGAATTTAATTTTACCAATCTCCACTATTATGCAATTTAAGTTTTTGTTTGTTTGTTTTTTCTTCTTTTTTAGCCTTCATCATTCCCTTCAAAACTCCCATGTTTCTCATTGTTACCAACAAATGACTTAAACAAATCAAGTTTTCATTCTTTCTCTTCTCGTGTGCACTCACAATTATCTGCGTTGCAAGAATGATTGTATGATTGCTATTGCTGCACAGCTGTGGAACCAAGGCGACCCGAGAGTTCTGGATGCCACCATTTTGTCACTGACAACTAATGAATTGTGCGCTTCGTTGACTGTATTAATTGGCATTTACCTTGCTATCACAGAGCCGGCGAGACAATAGTGCCACTCATACAACACAGTACTGACTAACAGCCTTGGTTAACACACAGTAGGAATCACGTACGACCTCCTGAAAACGACCACTGATCAAACTCATAGCAAATGCTCTTCTTCGAGTGTGTCTTGATAAAAATATGTGCTGGTGTAGTTCTGTTCAAAAAGAATTCTACTGTATGTTTTTTTTTTTTTCTTTTTTTTAGAAAATGTTTTGATCTCTAGAGAGACTTTTAGTGAACTTTATACATGAGATAAATATACTGTAAGTATATGTTGTGTATATCTGCAGTGTGCACACACACACACTGACAAAAGAATCCAACCTGCGCTGCGCGTAGGTTTTGACTTGCCGATGACTTTGCCTCATAGAGAATGAAGATAAAAGTGGCTTTCTGGTTCATGTGAAGTAGAGACTGGAAGTATGAATAAAAAAGTATTGAACAAAAAGCTGTTGCTGTTCTTGGAGTGGATTGCTACTTTAATGTTTAATCCACATGCAGCTTTTGCGACTTGAGATTTTTTTAATAGTTGAATCACAAAAGGGGCTTTTTGTATTTTCCTCACAGGAAGTAGAGTTGTTGTCCTTAAAGACCCAACATGCATAACCCGAGAGACTTTACAGTGGAGTAGTTCAGAGGAAACTTGCATGAGTAACTGAGATGAAATATTCATATGTTACTGCACTTTAAAAAATCAAATCAAATCAAAAGATGTTAAAATATTAATGTTGCATATTGAAAGCATTGTTATTTTAGACGCTGTATTTATAGTACAAACCTCTCATAACCTACTACTGTTTGTTCAGAGCAGTCTGGATTCCTATGCCACTCACTTAACTGTGAACATTAATTACCACCGTTTCTATATTATTTAAACCAACCATATGAATCCAGGGGAAAGCTATGATGTCCATCCACTGCAAGTCTAGTCGCTGCTATTTTGTTTTTTTTCATGAAATTACCCCAAAAATTTAATTGTTTCATTTTCATTTAATTGTAATACACCTAATTTAAATTGAGTTCTGCTCTTTTAATCCCTGTTCTATAATATTAGTTATGTTCATTTTTAATTAACCTAAATACAAACGGTACATATGGAAAATGTTTATACATTTTTTACAAGTGACTAGGAGAAGATGCCAAGATGGCCGCTGTTGATTCACTGCTGATTCTTTGCTGCTTTCTTCTTCAACTTTGGGAGCATCTGGCCTCAACATCTGAGGGGAAGTTGTCTGAGGCAATCAGGATGTGATGGTGAAATCTCAAATATGATGGTTGTTGAACTGAGAAATCACTGCAAACCTTTTGCCCTGTGGACAGAAGGCTGCAGGGAGTTAGAGATGGTTAAAGATTCTGTGAACAAGATTTTAATAACAGGCTACTAATAATATAGCAGCAAACAACTATTTTCTGTGTAAAAGAAATAGTCATGGCATCCTGAGCAGACAACTGAGACACAGCCTTTAAGAGTTTTAATCTGACTTTCTCTGTTCTTTTAGTTGCTAGTCTCGTCGTGCGTGCATGTCAGTGCACATACGTGTGCTTGTTAGTGCATGACAGTCCCTCCTAAACATGCAGGGACAGTCCACAAGTGGGATGACATAAGCCACCAACCAGAATTTCCTCCACTCAAGAAAACCATGTTTGAATCCCGTTGTGGGCTTAATTTACATATTTATTTTTGGCCAGCTAGTTTAGTATTATTATCTGTAGATTCATATTGACACATGCATTTCACATAAATTGGTGATGTTTAGTTTTATTTCGGTGAGGTCTTCACAGGCTACAGGTAGGCCTGCTATGGTGAAAATGACCAATAGTGAACTACAACATTTTGCGCACAGGAAATGGAATATGTGCAATATCACCAGACAACATGACCACCAGTTAAACTGTAACACCGACTCGGTCAGGGTCATTCCTACGGCCGCGGTTCCAGTGGATAAATCTAAGGCTGAATTTCTAAGTCCAACCATGGAGCCGACACTGGTCTGGCTTTTCCAAGCTGGAGAGACCTACGAGCTGCTGAAGGGCTCCATCTTGACTCAGAGCTGGCTCGTCTTTCCGTCAATGTGTAAGTAACTTATGGCTACATAATATTACATGTCTGTTTTCGTGACCGGCTACATTAGGCACAATAACGTTAGCTGACCTGCTGTTTCCAATATTATAAACGTGTTCTGCAAATGCTGCTATGGCTAGCTGGCTTACTGTTAGCATGGCCTTTACACAGTGGACCTTTTAAGGCAATCTGCAGTCACTTATTTCTGCCCCATTAACCCCATTACCATTCTGTTCAAAGGAATGCATTTTATTAAGCGTTGCTGTATATTGGGTAAACTTTAAATAAAGGGCTGGTTTGTTTTAGCATTTGTAAGTCTCCTTGATTTTTAATTTGAATTCATATATATGTATTAGGTGAACCTGGATGAAACTAATGTAGTATAATGGAACAGGCCTTTCAGTAAATCCTCCTTCATGAGAATTATAATGTTCAGTATTTGCTGAATCTGTTTGAAAAGTGTTGGTTTATTTTAATGGTCAGTGTGGAGGCTGTAATTGTGGTAATGTTTAAGTGTACTGAGAAGTGTTCTTAATAGTTTGTCAAGTCTAATTCCTATAAATGGGATGGGCAAAAAATTAGGAACACCTCTCAGTATAGGGTTAGTTTATATACAGTGGTGGCCAAAAGTCTGAGACCACTTTCCCATGTAGCCTCACATATTGCTTTCAAAATAAGTCTCAAAAAGGTAACAGGTAAGGTATATCATAAAGGTTCTTACAAGATATTCTAGTCTATATGGGGATATAGTGGTATAGCTTTATTGCAGATCAACTTCTGTTAGGACATGTACATGTGTGCATACATGTCTTGCTATGGTTGTGGGGACAAATCTGGGTTTGAAACAATCTGTGAGGTTATTTTGGCCAGTTGTGACAGCTTCAAAAGGCTTTTTGAAGGGAACCTGCAGTGACTGAGGCCAGTGTCAAGATGAGTTTCTACGACGTGAATGAAACTGAAAGTAACGTCCTTTGTAAAGCTTGAAACGTGAAGAGTGAAGTACACGCACCAAGCGCATTCAAAATTTCTCCAGGAATTTTCGAATACTTTTAATGTTATGCTCTACCGGGGCAATCGTCCGTAATTGTGTCATCGGTTCAGCTCTTTCTTGTTAGACTTTCTGTACGACATAAAAATATGTACAAATGAGCGCAGCGCAGTCACCTGCTTCTTACAGTGTGTTTTGTCTGTATGCTAATCATGCTGCGCGGACTCCGTGACGGGATTGGTCAAAGCAGAGAGGAGGAGCCTCCAACTCCACGGCGGCTTCTCCTATTGGTGCGACAATGATCCTGCGAGTCCTCGCCACAGCTGTAGTCGTTCAAGCATTCAGAGGAAAGGAGCTTAAGAACCCGGCCAGCACATCATTAGTGGCGGCTGACATGATAGGCAGCGCGCCTCTTTACCGCCTTTATCAACGTGTGTGTAATTTGTGATTTGGTTTGAGATGCTGGTATTCGTTGTGGGGACTGGGTTAGTTTTAAAATTCTGATTCTGCATCACACCCTTAGAAAAAGACTGTTGGACACATTAGGAACAGGGGTGCTGCTTGTGTTTTGGGGTTGGTTAGAATCGCAAGGTTGGGCTCTTTGTTGGCTCCTGTTCCCCTACTTTAGTTATCCTCTCACCTTGTTTGTATTTTTGTTTCCTTATTTAGCATCTGGGTTATGCAATAAATTTGATTTACGAATAACACCTGGTTTTATGTTGTTTCCCTTTTTCCCCTAGCTGGGTCGTAACATAAAGACTGCCATAATATGGTGACTGGGAGGACAATACACCATGATTTCTTTGTATATAGAAACCAACATGGCTGAAACTAAAACCTGGCTCTGTGAGCAGTCCACGATCAGTAAGTGAAATACTCGGTGAGTGAAATTTCCCGGGCTGTTATGTCTTCTTTGCTTGCAGGAATCAACTGCCTGGTACTGGATGTGAGTCCCACAGCATCTGAGGTTTTTCTTTCCCAGGAAAGTGGTTCCACAAAGGGTTTATATCTTGATGCTTCATGTGAACAGTGCA